>NW_006263460.1:395974-404951 GCF_000469605.1 Apis dorsata
ATTTTGAAATGAAATACGCGTTCAAGGTGTCTTTTCTCTCATCGATCCGTTCGACATCCGGATTAATTTCCCAAAGTGACGCGGATCAATCGCAGATCGTGACTTCATCGTGACAACGTCGGGATCGGTTATCGAGTTACCGATCGCGATTCTGTTTCTTCTGACCACAATTAAACCGTATAATGATAATAATAGATAATAATAACGTTGCTTGTGATGTAATTCGTTTTTTGCTCGCGATTCCTATCGATTGGTTTTTTCTCGAGAAAATTACAAAGATTGCGGAAAAAAAAAAAAAGAAGAAAATTAAGGAAATTAAATAACATAATGGAAAAAAAACCTTCGATAATAATGATTATGATAGGAATCAAAATTTTATCGTCGGATTCCTCTCGATCGTTCAAAAGAAATATATTTTTCTACGATACGCGATACAACTCTTCGTACGTATCCGTGTTTAGAAGAAGGAAGATTATTCAAAGCGATTAGCATTTTCACAACTCTCAGAGTTGTGACAAGCAAAGTACGACGTAAATCATTGTTTGGAATAATAAAAAGCTTGTTTTCAATCATCGAAGCGTTTATTCCGCATTACTAATGCCTAAAACACGCACGTTGTTTGACAACGTTCGTGCAGATGTTCGGCCGCAGTTTAATACCTTTTTAACTTTTGATCCGCGCTCGCGATTTTTGCATATCGCAACAATCGAATTCCCGTTTAGTTTTCGCACGCGCCAACGCCTCGAATGTTTCGAAATGTTTTCCGTTTCGTTCAAAACGTGAATCGTAAATCGAGCAAGCTTTGATGACGTAATAAAGCTAATTCAAATTTAAAATAAATCTCAAAGATAAAACAAAAATTTGAATCGTAAATTCCGCATCGCGTCTTATTTTTCATGGTTCGCGAAACTTTATGCGTTCGTGGAAAATTTTAAAGCTCGATGCATAGCGAAATAATTGCAAATCTATTCTCCAATTTTTTCTGAACGAGATCGGATCGCATATTCCGCGATTAATCCTTAGGACTCGTATGTCGAGTGGCTCGACATCACATTTCTTAAATCAACAACTCCAATTTCGAGCTAGATTATTACAAGCAGCTTCTAAAATAATTTAAAATGTTTCTTTTTCTTTCTTTTTACTCTCTCTGTTCGAAAATATGGTGTATATTTGCGAAGAAAATCAAATAAAACTAAAATTAAATATAAAAAAAATATTAAATTCATTTAATTAACGCGATATAATTAGATACAAATTATTTTAGTGTAATCCAAATTTAGTTAAAGTAAGATTTAGCCTTGTTGAATGCTTCTTTTGGATATGTATACTTTTCAGCTAATCGACTCTCACGACGAAGTTTTACCTTATTTGTATAAGGAATTTTATAGGAATTTCTCTCTTCTGTCAATATAATTGATTCCATACACGTCTGTTATAAAAACGTTCAAGAATATTTCTCTCTAATTTATTAAATGCATCTTGAACACATTCAATTCATTAATTGTGTTTGACGAAGCTTTGTGTTGATTGAAGAGAGTTAAAAAACCCCAAATCGAGAACGTTTAAATCACTGTTTGGTAGTTGTGACTTAAATTGAATATTCCAATCATCAGTAGAACCTGCAGCAACAATATCTTTATCATTATCAGAGGAACTTTGGAACTTTATTAATAGCATCGTGTTCTAATTTTTCTTTGTTCTTCGTAATAGCTGTTTCAAGATACCATGACGTTGTTCATTAGTCAATTGCTTCAATTTGGCATCTCTTCTTTGTAAATTCACATTATTTGAATTAAAATTTTCCATTTTGAAATTACACGGTGACTATTTTATTTTTCTTAGAAAAATTAATTTTTTTGTAACTTCAAATTCCAATTTAACTCAAAAGCAACGCCTGTCAAACATGTCAAATAAGTTATTTAGCTAACAATATAAACAATACCAATGTAATGAGTATTGCCAATTGTTTTCGAAACTCTAGATAATCTAAGATTTTCTTTCGAATGTATATCATATTTTCGGTCAGAAGAAATAATATTTTATTTAACACACGATATTTTATTAAGACCCTCTTTTCAGATCCTTTTTACAAATGAATTAATTATTGCTGAATAAAAAAAAAATTAAAGAGCGCAAAAGACTGATATTACATCTCTATCCAACTCGGAGACAGAGGCGAAACGATATTGTTCGCATCTGACCGCCAATCATCCCCCTCGAAACCGAATCTCAGTCGCGTTACGCCCGATATTATCGATTATGATTTCCGCGTAATTAACGCGTTCCACTAATTAGAACGCCGCTCGAAAACGGGCGAATTTCTTGGCAGCGGTTTTCGCGGCTGGCTGCCTGGTTGGGTAATCAGGGATTTATCAACCGTGGCAAATTCGCGGGACGATCGCGCGATCGTGATTAATCGGAGACCGTTCTGGTAAATATTAGGCTCGCGTCTTCTTATTACCTGATCCCTCGAACCACGAACAATCGCCGCTTTTGCGATACGCAATCTGCCCCTGCCTTCCTCGAAGTCGATTTACCGAAGAAAACAAGCGAAAGTCGCTACGAGGATCGTGAATCGTCGATGAATGAGTCGTCGTGTACCGAATACTGTAGGTCGATGACAGTGGTTCGATTTGGTTCGATGTGGTTCGATGTGATTCGATGTGGTTCGAGGAACGTAAGATCGAGCTTAGTGTTAATCGTGGAGGATGGTGTATCGCTGTTGCCGAGTGTCACAGGCAACGAGATTGCAAATCGATGTCTAGGTCTTCGTGAATTCTCTTGATGAAGTGGTTGTGAATAATTCAATAAAGGAATTATGGGTTTGGTCGATTTGGTTGATATTGATTTGGCTCAGAGATATGCAAATGGACGCAGGAATTCTTTTTTTTTATGCAGATATTGAAAATAATAGGAACGTGAGAAACATTATTCTATTATATTCTATTTTGATATTATAGTGGTGTCGATCTTGAGAATCGAGATATGAATAGAAACGTATATATAGGGAATATTTGCTTTTTGATTTAGCGTATTAATATCAATTTTTTTTTTTTTGATTTGCAAACATTGACAATGCAAACATTGGAAATAACTGAAAAATATTATTCCATTACCTTTTGATCCATTATGATAGTGGTATCGATCTTGAGAATCAAGATAGGAACGCTTTTTTTTACGTAAGGAAATTTGCCTTTTGACTTGGCTAATATCAATTTTTTTTTTTTTTTTTTGACTTGACTGACGATTCAAATATTGGAAATAATCCATAAGGATCGTGAAAAATATTATTTCATTATCTTTTGATCCATTATAATGGTGGTTTTGAGAATCAAAATATGGATAAGAACGTATTTATAGGGCAATCTACCTTTTCATTTGGCGTGCTAATATCAATTTTTTTTTTTTTTGACTGAAAAATATTATTCTATTACCTTTTGATCCACTGTGTTGATCTTGAGAATCGTGATTTAGATAGGAACGTATGTATAGGGAAATCTTTTGTCTTTTGATTTAGCGTGCTAATATCAATTTCTTTTTTTTCTTTTTTAACTTATTGACTATGGAAAATTTTGGAAACATTGGAAATAACATGAAAAATATTATTCCATTACTTTTAATCCACTGTGTCGATCTTGAGAATCGAAATATAGATAGGAACATATTTATAGGACAATCTGCCTTTTGATTTGGTGTACTAATATCAATTCTTTTTTTTGACTGAAAAATATTATTCCATTACCTTTTGATCCACTGTGTTGATTTTGAGAATCGAGATATAGGTAGGAACGTATGTATAAGGAAATCTGCGTCCTTTTGGCGTACTAATGTTAATTTTGAGGACACGAAGAGAGAAGAATGTAAGAATAAGTCCAAACAAAATAGATACACGATGTTAAAGCAAGTAATTCGTGAATTTAAAGTATGTTTCGTCTCGTTCCAGAGAAAATCGGCAAACGGATAAAAATCGCGGGATAAAATTTGTGCTCTGTGTGGCCTCTGTGTTATTCGACGATAACAAATAGGCAAGGCGGGAGGGGGACGTGGTTCGACGACAAACAAACTAAAACAGCGTAATGGGACATTATTGTTGGAAAAGGCGCGACAAGGCCGTTGGTTCGTCATTGGATAATTGGACAGTGACAGTTGCACCCGTGGCTGATATTCGTATTCATAGCCACACAACGTTTCTCTGATGCAATCTTCATGGAATAATGGCTCGAGAACGATTTCGAACCGGAGCCACCAGGCGACAACAATATTTAAATAATTCGAAGATGAATAAGGATTTGTTTACGACAACTGCGATCTTCGATATCTTTCTGCCAACTCCCAATTATGTAAGAAACGAAGCTTTGCAGCTTCGATGATGCCTTTATCCATCGAAGGTATTACTCGTTGCAACTTTCTTGATGCTCGATCGTTAGGCTTAATTATTCAAGGCTTAATTATTCAATTCTCTTAAAAATTGTCTATGTTTCTATTCTGCTAAATCAACCAAGCAGAATTGGACAGTAACCTGTAAGTTGGGAAAATTAATTAATTGAAAATCTCGAATAAAAGTAATCACTTGTTAAAATATTTAAATAACGTTCATTCGTATATGTTATTGATTCGATTTTCATATAAAAGCATTTAGGATTACAATTATTATTATTATTATATTTTTTGAACGATAAATCATTGAAGTAACTTATGGAAGTAACTTTATTCCTAACTATTAAATTTTGTCCATCACTGCAAGTCGTAAGAAATACGAAGATTTGAGAATTTCATTAATTCACATTTTAGGATATAAAAATTAGAAGAGAGGCCATTTTACGTACGAGAAGTTCAGGAAAGAGCCGCACGAGGCTCTCAATTGATCACTAGCGTCTTAGAAGACGAGAGATAATATCGAATTGATTAAATTTTCTCACTCTAAATACTCGATAAATATGTTTTGAAATCTACTAGCTCACATTGTTAGTCATCTTCACTCTACTAGTCATACTTTCACTGTACGCAATAAGGTCAGTCCTCACATCCTATGTCACTTGAATTTCGCAATTTCTTGATAAACCATTCTCTCTACTGTGTATAAATAAAATTAGCTTATCGTTATTATTATTATTATTATTATTAGTATTAATATTATTTTTTTGTTATTTTTGTCGTTGTTATTATCATTAACGTTTGCGGTCAAAGAAATCTCGATATTATTGGAGGAAAACTTGATTAGCTTGATGAGAAATTAATGGAAGTCGATGTCCACGAAATATAGGGCATCGAGTATCTGGGAAAATGTCGCTTGATTTAATTAAGCGGCCGACGCGGTATCCCCTCTCTGTTTTTCAATACTTAATTTCTTTTTATCGATTCGTGATAACGTGGTTGATCGTTCATTATCGTGGCTTATTTTACACATGGAGCATGGAAACATTGAATTCAACGTAATAATAATATTCATATACGCTTCATAAGTATCTGCTGGTCTCGTGCAAATAATTAATTATAATTGCATTAACAATAGTTAATTATGAAATGCATATGGGGAATGCATATCCGTTTAATTATAATTTTACATTTATGCAAAATAATGATGCAGAACGTTGCAAAAGATTGTAAAATATTTGCACAAAATTACTTAATTATATATACGTATAAATTAATAATTGTAATTAGATAGATAATGTTTAATGAGTAATTAATAACAATACTCGTTCCATCGATTAAATATTCTCTAATCAATTCTGAATAAATAAGAGATGGAAATAAAAAAAGCAGCATTAAAAAGAATTATAAAAATAGATATGTGCGAGCAGGAAAAAGACTATAGACAATATATCTTCCATTTTAACAGGATTAGGATCAGATTATCCCAAAGTTGTTGCGAAGAACGCGTCTAAAGTATTAATTTAATAACAACACTCTTTCATTTTCCAAAATTATAAAAAGATGAAAACAATTGACAAATCGAACGTACCAATCGTTTCATCTTAAAAAAAAAAAACTTTATTCGAACTCTTTTCACTTATCCATGACATTAACCGATAAAGTTTTCGATATCAAGAAATTTGAGACTTTCTCCTAAATCGTGAGAGTGAGGAGAGAAGTCACGTTCCAGCCAACGTGAAATTGGCGATCGCGAGATTCAGCTATGATGTAACTAATCGGAGGATAGAGGAGGAAAACGATCGAGAAAATAGGGTGCGGTTTTCCACGGTTGGAGGACCGTGTTTTCCGGTAAAAAGAACGGGTATAATGGGAAATCGATGGGTATCCCTTTTGATGGGAACGATCGGTCCCTTTCCAATCACTTTTTCGACTCTTTTCCGACAACCGGCGTCGATTACGTTTGAAAACGACTTCTTCTTCCTCCTCCCGGACACTCGAGAGCGAAGGAAATGAAACGTGATTCTGCTGCTTCGTCTGAAAAAAGAGAGGAAGATTTATTACATACATGGGATTTTCCGATAAAATAATTCGAAATTTATTTTTTTAAAGAGAAAAGTGTTTTGTGCACGATGCTTTCGCGCGATCGAGAAGAGAATCGCTGCGTCTTCGAAGTGATTAGGGATGAAAAGAAGAAGAAGAAAAAGATGAAAAAATATTATAAGTGAAAATTACAACGAAATTCCATTCTCTGATGATTATTACATTGATTGAGATCGAAAGGAGATTGAAACTGAATTGGAAATAATATCTATATTTACTTAACGATTTCTTCAATAGAGGAAAAATTCAATTTCGGTCGAAAAAGTTGGAACATTATAAATTTATGGATGAACGTAATAAAGTAAAGCGTGTATATGTATCAGAATTCAATCATTAGTAGACACGCGGTTGTAATTAGAAAGGAAACGAGCATATAAATATAATTCGTGTATACAATCGTATTCGTAAATTAATTTAGAAATTGGAAGGAATATAAAGTCTACGTATAAATATAAGGCCTCGATCATTGTTTCTTACAAGAATATTTATTTTCAATGTGATAATATATGCGAATAATCGAATAACAATTCGTAACCCAGCCACGTATGTTGTGTCAAATAATTAAATAATTTGAAAACTTAGGAAATTAAAGATACGCGTTAATAAAACATGAATTATTGCAATTATTGCATCGTCGTATATTGATGATTATTAAGAATGCAGAATTTTATACAATTTTATTGCTCGATTTGGCTGGAGATAAAATAGACATTCGAATAACGCGTATAATAAAATTCTTATACAACCTTAAATATTAATTAATACACGGGTATTTAAGGTATTGTATAATAAAGAATCTTCTCTGATATTTTATAGAATTTTTAACATTCCTCAAAGATTAACGTATCTCTTTATATATTCTGATCAATGAATTTTAATGCAACAAAAAATCATAGCTTTAACCTTCTCTTTCTACCCTTGGAAAATTATATAATTATTAATTCCTAATTTTTCTAATAATTTTTTACAATCCTCCTAAAAATCTTCCATAAAAATAATCAAAAGGAGTGCATCGAATTGAATTTAATCGGATTATAATCAGGTATCTCGTTTACACAAATATTTTTACGATACGTTACACAATAAATCCGTAAGGAAGGAAATCGATATCAAAGGGACATATATAATCGGTTTTCCGCCACGATCACGCAATCAATTACATCACAACGAATCCGTGTAACGGTATTAATCAATTATTTCTTCTAGTTGTTCAGCTGTTATTCCAAGGTATTGTGAAGCCTGCTCCTCCGTAGTGACAAGGCCGATCGATTACACGTGACTTAAACACCCATCGATCCAATCTTTTATTCGGTTTAACTTTACCGAATATCGAATATCGAACGATGAAAATTTTTATTATCTAACGATTCGACTTTATTATCGACTGTTCCTCGATTTTCTTCGAATTCGTCACTGGTAACTAATTTAACCGGTTAAATTTACGCTTACATCCAACCAGACATGCATTACAAGTCGAAGTAATAACTAATATTACGAGCAACAAGAAGAATTAATAATAATCTATTTACTCGAAAACTCGTATTAGGTAAACGAAAAAAAGAATCTCTCTCCCTTTCTCTCGAGCAAGATAACAAAAGATAGAGAGAGAGAGAGAAAATAAACGAATTCCTATTATACGAAATCCAGTTACACGATCAGTTCATCAGATAAACGCGCATCTACCGTGGCTTCTCCAACGCACCGTATCTATCGAAACATCAACCCACTTCGGCGCGCCGACTCTTCCCAAGATTCGCAACTTCTCTCATTTTTTCTTTTCTTTCTTTTTCTTTTTCTTCCATTTTTTCCTTACTTTCACTTAATTCCCGTTAACGAACTACTACCCAGTCCGTGATCCGTCTCGCATCGTGAACGTAATTAAAAAGATATTCACGAGAATACAGTAAACCGAAAAACTCGATCAACGCATCCTTTTTATTCGATGTCAAAAAATCAAACTTTTATTTTAAATTATTTTAAATTGAAAACTTTTATTTTAGAATAGAAGAAAGAACGATTTAAATAAATAAATAACGGTAAATAAACGTTTCTTTTCATTTCTCTCGTTTCTTCAGAACATTTGTGAAGCATCTGTGAACAAAACTCGTTTAAAGACGAAGGTAACGAAGTTACGGCGAATAATCGAAGGGAAAGTCGGAAGTGTTGGCGTGTCGCGTCGCCCGATTGCCTTCGTTCGCCAGTGTATGGTTTCCTTGAACTTTGTACCGTTGTCCGGCTTCTTCGAAGTTCGGCCCTTTGCAACAACGGCTGAGTCCGGTTTCGTGCAATTTTTAAACGGGCCGCCTTTGTCGATTCTTTCGCCTCGTCGGGAGCGTATCAAAATTTCAAACTAATTTCTCAGCCCATTGTTCCGCTTCGTAATTGGATCTCCTCCCTTCGAGTAACCCTTTCGAGTAACGAAAGCGTGAGTTTTCGTTTCAATCGTCCCGTGAAACAATTGTCGTTTCGCTCTTTTTTCTTTTTTTTTTTTTGGAAGATG
>NW_006263460.1:405155-411325 GCF_000469605.1 Apis dorsata
AGAAAAATTTGGAAGAAAGAGAAAGGAATATTTCTTTGAAAAATCTTTAAAATTAAAATTTCGGTTGAAAAGAGATAAATTGTTTTTATTCGAGATAGTTGGTTATTTCGAAGGATAATAAAGAAAAAAATAAAAGATAATGGAGGAGTGTTATGCAATGCTTGTGCGATATCGATAATCTGATACTCTTTTATTTTGCGAATTATATTTCGGTGTCGTAAACGCACCATTGAACACGATTTTTTATCAAGATTTCTTCAGCTATGATTCATCCGATTTCTTATTCCCGTTTCCCATTCACACGTTGTTATTCGTCGGTGAAAGGAAATCCTGTTACGTGCAAGTTTAATTTTAAATTCCTTCCAGGTACTAACCTCTGTATTTATGATATGATACAAGGGGCGAGATAGAGAATTTATTATTACAAGGAAAAGTTAAGAAAAATTGAAGGAAATTTCCTTTTATAAAATTTATGTTTAAGATGAGTTTTTAAACTGCTTTGTTGTCTCAGATTCTTTTTTAAATTTCTAGACAATAAATCTCTTTTCTTCGTTACGACGATATAGAAGAAATACGAAAATATTCACGGCCAGATGAATCCTTGAAAAATAATAATCGTATTATGTTAAATAAGAAATTTTTACTAATCTATTCGAAATCGATCAAGGATTATTATTTATTAGCAAGAGCATTTTCAAATTGATCAATAGCTCGATTAAATGCTTATCGAATTAATACCAATTTCGTACAAAATCGATTAATTAAATTTGCATCACGATTCCATTAATGCGCTCATCTCGTTATAATTAATATTGAATCGATATTTGCTATATTCATAGAATTACTTTATCCACATTAGATAACTAAATTCATTGAATTTTCACACCGCCACGCCGATTATCTGTGTAACATCGAAAATGGATAATAAAAAAAAAAAAAAAAAGAAAAAGAAAACTATGCGTAACAATATAATATCGATTATTCCATTCATTCCATTCATTCACTTTCAATCCAACGTCGAGGTTGTAACACCATGGCATCGAGTAGTGACTTCTGCCCTGCCACGAGACAACAATGGAACACCATTGCGGAACAGGTGGTCACGAGTCGTTGATCTTCGAACAGGCGTCTTCGACAGTAGAACGTGGACAGCAAAGCTTCGAATTTTTTCGCCTATTAAATGCATTATCGTATTATTAAGATTAATTTTTCTATCATATTATTCTAATCAAAATCAATTAAAACGATTAAAATTATCTTTTATCCTCGAAATGTGGAAGAAAAATCGATAACGATAAACAACGGTCAGAAACACAGAGGCGTTGGTTTCGAACGAAATCAATGAAATATTTAACACCACGATCCGATCGATTTAAGGAGGAATCGGGGCGAAAGCGCGAATGGCGGAATGCAGGAAAATTTACACGCTCGAGTTGCGCGAGCTCGCTCTCCGTCACGTGCAACAATGGCCACTTTAATTATCCTCGATCCGCCTGCGCCTCTATTAGCATGCAAATTAAGGAAGTCGCGATTCTACTTCTACTTGCATCGAATCGAGATGCGAGGAGAGAGAGAGAGAGAGAGAGAGAAGAACGAAATAGAAGGAGAAAGAAGGATGTTAAGGGAGGAGGAAAAAAAGAAGACGAGGGAGAAAGGGAAGTGGAGTGGAATAATGAGGAAGAGCGCAAAAGTGAGAAGAATGGAAACGTTGGTGGGCGAAAGTGGAAGAAGAGGAATGGTGGAGGTGAAATTTGAGAGATTGAAGGGGGTGACGTTCGAGAGTGCTCGGCTTTTCGGATCCTTTTGGAAATTCTCGAGTTTTGTATTTTGCGCAGAGTTTTTACGTTCGAGATTAGAAGACTGGACTTTATTTTTTTCGACAAGAATGCTTTTGTTCGACGCCGATGCGTATCTAAAATTGTCGGAAGCATGTTCGGTGGAAAAAGATGATTGTGAGAACGATGAAGATGGAAATTTTCAGGAAAGAAAAGAGGCGTTGCGCGATGGAAAATCGGTGGGAAGATATTCAGAGAAGAAATTTGAAACGAGAGGCTTTGAAAGGATGCGTACGCGCAAGAATAAACATAGCGCGACGACGATGAGAATTTTGTGGCGATAATATCACGTGATAAAATATAAAACAAAGGGAGGCAAAGGATGAGTAAAACGCGCCACGCTTTTTATATTTTCGTTTATATAGGCGGGAAAGAGACAATCGAGAAGCAAAGGATGAAAAAAAGAGAATTTAGATCGTTATAAGCGTCGATGTAAAGAGAGTGAAGGAAGAGTGAAAAGAGGAGAAGATAAAGCAAGAATGGAATGGGGTGTGGAATGCAACGGGAGAATATTCATGATGAAAAAAAGAAAGAAAGAAAAAAAGGAAAAAGAGCAAAGAAGCGTGTTTCCTCGCAAAAAGGTAGGAGTTTTAGAAAATGTGAAAATTGCTTACAAAGGTATGAAAGAGGAGTAGGCGTAAAGGAAGCGAATGAATAATTAAACGACACGAATACGTAAAGGACATTAAAGAGAGAACAAACGAATGGAAATTATACTTGTAACAATAGACAATAGTTGAAATAAGTTTTTCAGAAATGCGATTGTAGATAAATATAAAATCTTTTTTTTCTTTTCTTTTTTTTTTTTTTTTTTTTTTAAAAAAAAAAAAAAAAAAAAATTTTTTTTTTTTTTTTTTTTTAAAAAAAAAAAAAAAAAAAAATTTTTTTTTTTTTTTTTTTTTAAAAAAAAAAAAAAAAAAAAATTTTTTTTTTTTTTTTTTTTTTTTTTTTTTTTTTTTAGAAAATAAAAAAGAAGCAATAAAGCTAGGAAGAGAAGTAAAAATAGAAACGAGTACGCGAAATCGAATATAGAATGACGAAACTCGAGGCGAAGACAAAAGATGGGGAAAAGAACGCGAAGAGAAGAGATAGATGCGAAAATTGAATAAAAAGTAAAAAAAAAAAATATAAAGATATGTTTTCACAAAACTATGTTTCGCGAGAGAAGGGATGGATCGACGGTGTCGTCGCATATCTGCACGCCATCTTGACTATGAATGCAGCTTTTCCTGGTGCATCGTGGATACGATTCAGAGAGAGTGGCACGTTTCTCTCCTGGCTTTGAAATATCGTGTGCAAAGTGTGATCGTTTCCAAGTATTCCATATCTGTCGATACACGAAACGGAAGAAATACGTTACGTCGGAACGAGAGATTTTACGAGGCATTTGTCATGGATGCTGGGAATGCGTTGCGTATATACGATATATTCGAGCTTTTGAAAATATTATACAACGTGTTACGAGTTATTTTAGTTTCTAGAATTTTCTTTCCTCTCGAAAATTTTCGAAAAAGTTTTTATATTTATATCTTGATAGAATTGCTTTCGTTTCGTTTCGTTTCGAGAGAATCGAGGCAAATCGAGGATCCAGGATAAGAATATTACGAGTTGAATAAAATCAGAACGAAATTATCGGCTCGCGTGATCCTTGCATCGACTAGTGGATTAATGACCGTGATGTTTTCTTTTTTATACGCACACTTTTCCGTAGAAAATTTCTCGTTCTAATAAACCGGTTTACTTCAAACACTTTTGAATACTCTCTCCACGCGTACAACGAATATAACGTTATTAACTTTCGTATCTAAATCCGTTTTCATTCAGTTTTAAGAATTTATAAATTAGTCATGAGTTTGCAGAAAGAAGATAGATAGAATTTTCAATTATTTTCCAACGTTGGAATCTTTGTTAAATTTCATTCCAATTTAGTTTATTCTTTTTATTATAAATTTATGGAAAAAGATTCGAAAACGAAGAAACCTTGCCACGAAAGTGAAAGTAAAAAATTTCGAAATCTGAAAAATTGTACAAAAGTTATCAATCTTATTGTTAATTCTACGTTGTTAATTACGTATTACGTTCTATCCATTATGTTTTCTTCCACGTGTTTTGAACAATGAATCTTGTTATTTATAAAACGTGGGAATCGCAATTTGCCTATTTGATAAATTCTCGTGGAAAGATTAGAAAATAAAGACTTAACACCGCGAAATTATCTTGCATCGTAACAATAAGAAAAGCGTGTAATTAAGCAGCATTAAAAAGAGGTGGTACGGTGACACGTGTTTCTGGACTGCATTGTAGACGCATGATTCGCTGTTACAAAGATCGTTGCATGTGACAATTACACCGCAGTTGTATCACAGTATTTTTTAAACAGATGTATTTAAACTTTTCATACTTGTCTCTACAGATTAATCTTGTAAAGAATAATTGAAATTTTCTTACATTTTCTTACGTTCATATAGGATTGGAATAAAGAAATTTTTATAATATAAGTATACTTGCATATTAATGAATTTCTGTAATTTTTAGAGAAATTACTAAATCAAAGAAAGAAGCATCACAGATAAAATCAATTTTTCTACGATTAATGTATTATTCTTCATTTTATAGTTTTATAGCCAGAAATTATTTAATTCAATGATGAGTTTCTTTAGAATTACTTTGTGAAATATCTTTATAGACTCAATTCTTCGAGGTTAAAATAAATACAAAAGTTAATATAGAAAAATTTAAAGCTTATTTATTAAGATATAAGTAATATTGAAGTTTGCATTAGATGAAAAGAGACGGAACGACATGGGCGCCGCGATGTGGCAGCTTAGTGAAACAGATATAATGCTGTCTCACTCTATCTCTGTCTCGCTTCATCTAAACTATTTACAACTAAATAAATAAGCCTTAAACGATATTTTTGTACACCAACTTTTGCGTTTATTTTGATTTCTAGCATCGATTTCGCAAATATATATTAATAATTTATATATATCTAATATTAGTTACGATTAAAAGGATAAATGTAAATAGAAAAAGGAAGAAATATATTGAATGTCAATTTGTATGAATTTTTCGATCGAAAATTCCCAACGTGAATTCCAATGGTTTATCGTCAAATCTCGAAATTAAGCAGCACGAGCTGACAAATTAACGGGATATGCTTTGAATAGACAGAATCAATCAAATGGAAAATACACAGCCCGTACGAATTCGATTTTGACACGAATATCGCGTCAATATAATCACGAAGAGGCGGTATTGAATAGATTCGAAATACGGGATTTGCTGCTTTGAATGTGTTCGACAATGATAATTAAATCCCCCTGCGACCAGGAGAGCATATTAAACAAGTATCGATTAGAGTGGACAACGAACAAACGAATTTTTTGAACGAAAGATATTTATTAAAATGAATATTGAATAATGTATGTGATAATGTGAATATTAACTGTGAATGTTAACTTACTAGTTTCTGTACAATTAGATCATTTTGTAATAATAGTTCTTTTTTTTGAAAAATTTCATATTAAATTTCGCGCGAAATTTTTCATTTAAATGGAAATTTGAAATATTCAGTTTTGCTCGCAAAAAAATTTCAAACGAAGTGAAAAGTGAAAAATAAAAAAGTTACTCTCTCATGCTTCTGTTTATATATATATATCCTTCAAATAAAGAAAAATTATTTTGTTATTTTTAAAATCAATTTTATCGAATATCGTGAAAAAAAGAAAATATTTTATTTATATACATACAGGTAGAATTAACAATGGGCATAAAAATACGATACAGATACAGATTACGACAAATTTAAAAAAAATAATCTCACGGTCGTGTCGTGTCGTGTCGTGAAAATTACACAACGATTCTCACGAAAGTTGTCTGTTCGAGTCGAGTTCTAATAATCTCGAAAGAGGCGAAAAGGAAGAAAAAGAAACAAGAGCTTGTCCAACTTTGCCGAATACAAAAACTCAGAAGCGTGAAAGCACATCGCCTCGAACTCGTTGTTGTCACGGCAACAACGGAAACGTATGAAAAAGCCATCGACCGATTTTGCACTTTTCGCAAAAATAAACGACGATATGGCCCGATTCACCGATTAGAAACACTCAGAGCCTCGGTAGAATGGATTTTTCTATCGTTGGCGAGAAGAGCAATCCAATCAACGGGGACAAAGAGCGCGAAAGTGAAAGGGTGGAGGCGGAAAATGGTGCTTTTAATGTGCTCCTCTGCGTCGAGAGTTCTCACAAGCGCTTCGATCGAACTGTTATCCGATACAACGAGCAGTTGTTGCGCAACTGCTCGCTCGCGAAATGAAAAAAAAAAAAAAAAGAGAAA
>NW_006263460.1:411574-417935 GCF_000469605.1 Apis dorsata
AAAATCTTCCCTGAAAATATATTATGAAAAATATATATATATATTTAAAAAGTTGGAGAGAAACGTGTATATGCTTCCCATGCTCAAGGCGCGAAGTAAAACGAAGGGGAACGATATGAAAACAAGGTATTTCCAAGTATTTCTCTAGCCCCAAGGATCGTTATTGTTATTGTAAGCAAGAAAAATATTTTGAGAAGAATAAGCGGATGAATAAGATTTTGATTGAATTTCTATTCGGTATTTAAATATTTATTTTCAATCGTTTGCCTTTAACGTGTATTATAATCGGCAAAATTGCTTTGAAAATAAATAAATGCTTTCAACGCTTGCACGGATCGTTAAAAGCGAGGAATCTCTGATCTTTGAAACGTTTTCCGAAAGATCGAATATATGGTTACTCGCGAGATATTGCCGTTGAGAAGAAAAGAAAGAAATCATAAATTGTACGCTCTCTTCCAAGTCTTGGAAATAAAATAAACGTAAAATAACTTTAACGTCTGTACCATTTATATAATCAATCAATTGAACAATGAAACGTTTCAGATCTCAGGCAGCGCGAATAGCGAGAATATACGGTCGTTTGCCGTAATGAAGAAATGTGTCCAAATGAAAAGTGATCTTGTTTGTCGGATCAAGAAGGCAAATAAAATTCTTCGTCGAGCGAAATGAGACCTCGTTCCAAGCCCGCTCTAACTTGTATTAATTTAATTGACGTGTCTTGAGGTCGACCTCCTTTCAACGACCATCCAAATCATCCCTACCAGATGTATTAAGAATGCTGCTCGCGTGATTGTAATTTCGCCTCCACGAAAACGAATTATTCATTTTCCCCATTTTTTTTCTCTTCGAGCATTAAATAAATCGTATCAACGTGGATCAACGAAATATTCAATATCATTTTCGATGCTTTTTTCCCTGAACGATGAATCATTCTCGCGTCGAGATGATTATTATTATTACAAAATTATTCCACGAATAATTTTACGCTATTCGTGGCAAATTATTTTACGACGCGTGACGCACGCATTTGGGATTCGAAGGAAGAATAACATCTCGTGAAAAACAATCCTTCACAAATATTTTTAATCGGCTTCGCAACACTTTCGTACACATACACACACATACATACGCGCGAAAAGTACGTGTGCTACGAGCAATTCAGTTTCTTTGCCCTCGCGACCCGTATCTGTCCTCCTACACACACACACATATACACACATACACAGAAGATCGTTGCTAATTAAGAATTCGCGAATTCAGTCACGAAACGACGACGTACGATAAAGACATTCAAAGGAGAAAATGATGTCAGTCTGGAAGGTAATTACGCGCTATAGCGGTCAGTTGCTTAAGGCCATGGACTATGGCCTCCCCGGGTATGGAGAATTCTATTTACGAGTGAATACAGCGTGAAGCATAAAATATATTATACAACCACAAGAAATATTATTATTACTTTATCTCTCAAAAATTATTATCTCTTTTCTAAAAATAATTATAATAAAAATCCTTGTTTCGAAGAGGAGGCTTTTTCTCAACATCGTCATTCCGAACATCAGAGATGAGAATTTCAGAGATCTTTAAAAGAGATTTGAAAGGAGAAAAGTATAATTTGACTAAAAAGAAACACTATTGCCACGTTCGAAATTATTGCCATCTTTGTAAACAGGAACGTGACAAAAATCATCATCTTAACTCGATTCAAATTCCTCCAGAATTCGAAAACTTTACAACTCTGACATTATATTCCAGCCTGAATATAAACGAGGCAATAAATTTACATAAAAATTCCCATCGAGTGTGAGGCGATAAACAAATTCTTTGATTAACGCGCCCTCTTAACTCGAATAGTCCTTTTAATCTTACATTTCGAACAATGTAGGAAAAAAAAGTTCAATCCTCTTTTATTTATTCCTTTTCTTAAAATCTCGTGAATCTTTGCTCGTGATAAATGCATTTTATAGTAATTTATATAACAAATCTATACCCCAAGCTATAGATAAGAAATATTTAAATGAAGAAATATATTTTCGAAACAAAAGAACAAAGGAATACACTGTGGGTTTGAAGTATAGATATATAATCGTTATCCAAATGTAATCTAAATTAAATGAAGAAAAGGGAGGGAGAGAGACGGGGTCTATATAAGCCGTTCCCAGTTTTAATGAAGAAACTTTAAATTTATGCAAGAATACCTGGAATGAGGAAAAGTTGATGCATATGGTTAATGGAATGGAATACGTATATAACGGTCGTACGTATAATATATAAAGCACTGAAATAATACGTATTTCCCTTCTCTATATCACTTATCAAATTTTCCCTCCCTTATTTCACACCATCGTCATTCGTCAAATATGTCTTCGTACTATAATTTTCACATAGAGATATTTAATCAAGCTGTACTTTATTTAAGTACTATTATACAGCTTCACCGAATAATTTAAAAAATTTATATTATTCGATCTTTTTCCAATCTTTCTTCTGTACGAATCGTTTGCACGAGCAATTAATGGAATAATTTCGAGCATTCGTAATTTCTATCTAGAAATCTAATCTCCGATACATCAACATTCCTCAGGTTCAAACCCTTCACCCCGAATACCCGACCGGTTTTATCAACCGTCGGTACATTGCGAACGATGCAAAGTCGAAATCGCGTGGAAACTCATTACACGATCGTCTACAGGAGCTTCCATAAAACGTTTCCAACTCGTCCTCCAACTTCCGCCCCGGTGGATTAAAGCACGGGGCGTGTGGCGAACGAGGTCACACATCCATGCGTTTATCCATCTTCAGGAAGGACAATGGATCGCCGAAGGTGTGTCGGGCAAAAACTCAGCGTATTCGTCTGATCCTCCACGTCGAATTACGAACACACCGACGAGTCGAAACGTTGGAAATTTTCCACCGGACTCGAGGCCAGTGTAAAAGTTACGCTCGGCTTTTAACTTTCTATTACCGTCCTTTTCTCTCTCTTTCTCTCTTTTTTTCTTCTTTTTTTTTTTCCCCTTGTATCATTTCCGCGACAACCGCAATGAAAATTTGCATCGCTTTTCTGCTCCGCTTGATTTTATTTTCACGATGGACAGTTCGGACACGTGGGAATTTTAAATGCGAGGATAAATTTTTGCTTTTTCGTTGGGAAAATATTGTTACTCTCCTCTTGCGAATGAAATCCATTTTTATTATTAACGTAGATTATCAACAATAAAGAATTTTATTATTATATTATTAACTTAATTTTATTATTGTTATTAACAATAGAGGATGTTTCTGAAATTTGATGCTCTTTTAAATATACCTATTTTTTTTGTTCTTTTTTTTCTTTGTATCTATTAAACTTTTTTGCGAGCAATGGAGAATCGATCGTTCATTTTCGTCGAAAAAAATAATACAAAGCTATCCGCGCGAGAAACCGCGTTCGAGAAGCATTCATCTTCGTTACGATTGATTGGACATCGACAAGGACGATATTGAAAGGCAGTGTAATTAAAAATAGATATTAAACGATCGATAAAAACTTTACAATAATATTTCAACGCGAATAATTTATTTTACTTGGAAAGAAACGAACGCATGCAATTAAAAAAATACAACAAAAATTTTTATCCATAAAAAAATTAAATAATACACGCGTTGATCGAAAAACATATTGGCCAAAAAATCCTTCGATGAAAAAAGAATTGAGAAAAGAACGTTATTGAAAACTTAGATGAATCGAGAAACGTGTCTAATCATTCGGGCAAATAGTAAAAAACGAGTAACGAGTCATTAACGGACGAGCGTAAATCGAATTTTAATTTTCGTTGCAGATTCCACGGGGAGATCTAACGAACGGTGAGATGACTCGAAGAAGAAGAGTGCCACTCGTGTTGAGAGTATGCACAGGTAAGCACACACGTTGCAAACCCATATACCTATTGATCGATTTGCATAATCCATTAACCGGTAAACGCGTAATGCGTATAATTCACGGAACAGCTTAAAAAATCGAGGTGAATTTCAACTTGTTCGAACAAGGTTACGTTAACCATATTTCTTCTTCCTCTCCTTAAAAACCTTTTCTTCGATACAATTGGTAAATAATCGTTTAGATTACTGTTACGAATTATTTTTATCAAATCGATCGTAATCAAGCTTTCACTTATATATATATATATAATATATATATCTCTTACAATGAGAAATGAAAATAAATGGTTACAAAGGGAAGGATTTGATCGTAACTTTCACAGAGAGCGCGTAACTATGGTATGATGGTATCACATTCGAGTGCAATAGCGTTGCATCGTGTTGCAAAGGTTGGTCATCGAGGAGAGCCATGCCATGCCGGCCATCATCGAGTACTGTTAGGATCGGCATGCCAAGCTGAAACCGTAACACTTGCCTTGACAATACGAATTTACCGTTGCATTCGATCCAACTTTCCTCTTGGTGTAGTTGCACGCATTCGGGCTGGCTTTTTACTTTCGCGAATTTATTATGGACGCGAGAGCAGTGTGACGACACTTTGTTTAGAATGTTCGTAAAAATGGATATTAAATTGATCGCGAAGAGGAAATTACGCTTTTGCTTCTCTAGATACTAAAATGACCCGATTACTAATTTAAACGAGTTTTAATAATTATTTTTTTCTTTTTTTTTTTTTAAATTAGCTGAAGCGTGTTAGAGGACATTGATGTTGGTTTTTTGGCCTCGACGGAAAAAGATACTGTCGGATAGAATTTTCTAGAATCTAGAATTCCCCGATTAAACGGGTTTTAATAATTGTTTTTTTCTGTTATTTAAATTAGCTGAAGCGTGTTAGAGGACATTGATGATGGTTTTTTGGACTCGACGGAAAAAGATACTTTCGGATAGAATTTTCTAGATACTAGAATTACCCGATTAAACGAATTTTAATAATTGTTTTTTTCTTTTATTTAAATTAGCTGAAGCGTGTTAGAGGACATTGATGTTGGTTTTTTGGACTCGACGGAAAAAGACGCTTTCGAATAGAATTTTCTAAATATTAGAATTATTCGTTTAAACGAGTTTTAATAATTTTTTTTTCTTTTTTTTTTAAATTAGCTGAAGCGTGTTAGAGGACATTGATGTTGGTTTTTTGNAACTCAAAAAAATACACTATTGGATAGAATTTTCTAGATACTAGAATTACCCGATTAAACGAGTTTTAATAATTGTTTTTTTCTTTTTTTTTTAAATTAGCTGAAGCGTGTTAGAGGACATTGATGTTGGTTTTTTGGACTCGACGGAAAAAGACGCTTTCGGATATTTTTGTATGATGTTTTGAAAGGACTGAGATAAATCTAGGATAGAATGGAAGGAAAGGAAAGATCGATTCAGTGTATGAATTATCGGTGTTAAAGAAAAGGAAAGAAAAAAAATAGTGATACCGAAATTGAAAGTCCTTTGTGCTCATTCATTGTACACAAATTGAAATCGAAAGTTTCCTTTTAAGTTGGCCTTTCCAACCGAATTCGTGTTATTATATTACCGGATGATCCGTTCCGATCTGATGACTTCACGAAGAATTAACAAACCGAGGATCGAATCGATTAAAGAATTAGAAAGCGGAATTCTTTCTTGAACGCACGGTACACACAATTGGTTCAATTCTCGCGTTAATAAAGCCTTTCAACCGTTCTAAATTATGCTTGTTAGGACGTAGGTGTAAAATTTTTAATTCGCATACCAGAAACGATATAATTCAATCGCGTAACATAATTATAGAGATCTCGTGTACTCGTTAAAAATATGATAATTCGCGTAGGCGTAACACGCATCTTTCCACAGTTTCCAGTTTTCTCGATATATTTTATTTTCGTTTCGTTATCATTTACGAATAAATTTCGAGATTTTATTTTACTTCAAAAATTTTCTCGACAAAAAAAAAAAAGAATCGAAACACAATTTCCAACTTTCGCATAAACATCTCTTCCCAAGAAAGACGAAAATATATATATATATATATATATATATATATTTCTTAAATAATTCCACTCACGGACTAGAACGAGTTTCCGTACGTTTCATTTCCAAGAATCATCCCACCCGAATCCCTCCTATTCAATTTGTATCGCGTTCGTGGAAGCAAAATTTACCGAAAAGCGACGCTCGAGGGCGTCATTGATCACGCGCGCGACACGGTTGAGCCGAGAGCATAACCTAACTTTGTAGAGGGAGAGGTAGAAGCGCACATTTTCGCGTAACCTGTCCGCATCGGTAGGGATCGGGCACGCATACTTAAAATCCAACCGCATAATCCACCGCGGTCTGTTTAACATTCGGAGAAGCACGGGGCGAGGCGCGTTGCATACGCATTTTTTTTTTCTTTCTTTCTTTTTTTTTTTGCATC
>NW_006263460.1:417955-419367 GCF_000469605.1 Apis dorsata
CGCAACGCGGTACGCGTCGAGGTACTGCAACTGCGACACGACGGAATCCATAAATCGGTTCTCGATTCCTGGCTGAGTAATTCCCGACCAACCGGTTTCTAGACCCATTAAAAGGATCGACCACGGCACGCCGACGTTTTTATTTCATCCCGGCTGTGAGAAACCAGTCACCGTTGTCAATATATCCGTTCCTCCCGGTCGGGTGTTCGCACGTGGCCCCTCGTATCGCGATCCTCGGCCACACTGTTCACGGTTTAACGATCGAACAATCAGCGACTCGTCACGGGTTTTCCGAATAATGTAGCGGTTTGCGTTGTCGAGAAGGGTTAGGCGTTCATTCAGAGATTTATGAAACGATCGAAACGGGAGTCGACTTGTTGCTTGCTATTTATGGAAATTCTTTTTTTTTTTCACTTCATCTCGAAACGAATACAATAAGGAGAGGGAGGAGTCAATAAATCGTTATTGAAAATAATATAAATAAGCGTAAATATATATAAGATGAGATCGATATTTGTAAAGATGTTCGTAAAATTGATGATGAGAAAGTATATAATGCGTGCTTTTCTTGAAATAACTCGCGAAAATTATTTAATAGAAGGACAAGAGGGTTTTGTTCAGAAATACCGACGCTTATTAATCGCTGGAAAATATATTAAAAAATATACGTGAAAATGTTTACGTACATAAAATCCTTATCCTCCCCTTCCAGTCTCGTTCGATTCGTTATCGTTTTATTCTAATTCCTCTTTATCCCGTTTAATCCGGGTACGGTAACCTATAAACGCGAATGTAATTACAGTTGTACGCGCAGCATGCAAATGCATTACATGATTTTTCATTTACGCAATCCTGTTCGATAAGGCGAATATGGAATGTTGGAAAAATGGAATACCAACAGAAGAAAATATTCTGATATCGCATCTATCGAAAGTAAAAAAGATGGCAACTTAAAAGATATTTCGAATCGCCTCCACTTATCTCCGCTCAATTTTTTTCCCCCTCCTCTTTGTTTAAAAATATTTCCCAAATATTATATATCATTTCGCGTACGTTTCAGGTGTTCTCCTGCTGCTCTTCACCACGATCGCCGCAAACACGACGGAAGATCTCCCGTTCAGCTCGGAGAAACTATCCACCGAGACTATCGATGATGCCACGATATCGGCGAGGAACGAAACGATCCCGAACAAAATAGGATCTAGGAACTCGGAATCGATTGGAAACGAGGCCGTTGATCCGTCCAACAACAACTCGAGCGGAAAAGAAACCGTACGAGACGAGGTCGGCAAAGATGCGGAGGCGGAGAGGGAGGAGAAAGTGGCGATACCAACGATCCACGAGGACGCGAAATTACTACAGGGAAGCGGGTCGGCCGGCCCTGGTTCCAAGCTCGAGGAGTCGATCTACGG
>NW_006263460.1:419372-419715 GCF_000469605.1 Apis dorsata
ACGTCCGCTGGAAAGAGTTCCAGCACGAAGATGGTATCCGAGGACTTTTACAGATTGTCCAGAACGAACGGGTTGACCACGGTTACCGGAAAGCCCGCGTTGGAAGAGGGGAGGATGGAGGGAACGAGGGACGGGGAGAGAGGCGTTCAAGTGGAACGATCGAACGCGACCACGTCGTGGCAGGAGTCGAGCGGGATCCCCGAATCCTCGATCGTCTACCGATTAGGAACCGATTTCCCGGAGGGGAAAGGAGACAGGGCGAAGGCGGAAGCGAAGAAGGAGAGGAGCGAGGACTCGAGCCTGCAAAAAGTTCGTTTCCTGGGGAAGAAGGAGGAGGAGGAGA
>NW_006263460.1:422426-426045 GCF_000469605.1 Apis dorsata
ACTCGATTCCGAGCACTCCCTCCGCCTCGACCCCGCCTGGCTCCCGTGGCGTCCCGCCGAGGGATGACGCGTTGTCCCCTCGCCAAGAAATCACGTGGTTGGTGCGCATCGTCATTGAGGGTGGCAGATACGACGTGTGCCCGAAGATGGACAAGTTGAAGGCGATTCTGGCCGAGATCCTGCAGTCCGGGATAAACAAGTAAGCGCGGTGAAATGCTAATAATTGTTCACCGGTGGAAACGAGTCTTTATTTTGGACGCTTTGTTTCTGTCGTCGCTACTGTAATGGAAGAGGTTCGAATGGGATCGATGTATGATGTGACGAGTGTCGAAATAAAAATACGCGTGAAAGTAGACGTTTTTTCTTTCCACCGGTGAACAAGTACGTTTATTGTTTATATATGGTGTTTATATACTTAGGAGAGAATTATATATGGTTCTGTCTCTGATCGCAGATCGGTATCGGACGAGCAAATTATCCTCCATGAAAATCCGTGCCAGGAATCGTCGGATTCGACTCCGTCGTCCTCGTCGGCGGATATGACGTCGATACTAGTTTACGTGGTGGATAAAAAGGGAAAGTTCGACACGAATATGACCAAAATTTTGCCCAGCTTGTACGAGGAGTCGCGTGATCGAATCACGTTCCCGATTAAAGTAAGTCGAGTTTATGTTATAGTTAGTCGATCGCGTTTCGTTTGTAACCCTTCGACGAACAGTTTTCATTATGTTATTATAAAGTCGAAAGTAACGCTACTCGATCTTGGTCTCTTTCCTTTCGTTCTACGTAATTCTTTTCGTTGAAGCGTTACGAAGAATTCTTAGTACTCTTCTCTCGTATATTTCTTCCTTTTCGCGCTTATTTTTTTTTTTTTTTACCAGTAACGTATTTCTCTCTCACAAATTATGATCCTTCCTCGAAGTATTCTCTTACGAGACTAATTTTTAATTATTTAAAATTACGACATCTTCGTTCTTTTTTTCTTCGAAGAAAAATTTAAAGAATCTTGCGTGTTTTCATATTTATATAAGTTTATAAAATAGTCGTTTCGACTCGACAATTTAATTTTTGCACTCGTAGAAACTCGTAGTTTGTGCACCTGTGTTTCATCGAATGAAAGATTGATGAAAATTTTGCTCGAGTAGATAATTAATCGATGTACACGATTACGATACAGTTAACCTATTCCGCCGACTGACCCACTCTTTTCAGATTCAGAGATTTCTTCTGGTACAGGAAACGATTCCGGATTCCGGAAACGCAGTGGCGGCCATCGTGGTCTCCTCAGTTGCCTTGATTTGCCTGGTTCTTTTGGCCGGTCTTCTGGTAAAAATTACTTTTATTTTTCTTTCCTTAAAAATCAATAAAATCCATTCGGATTGTTCGAATATTTTATGATATTCTATTATTGCGAAAGAGTCTTTTTGTCGAGTACTATGTTTGTTTCTTTTTCTTTTTTTACAAAAATCGAAAATTGAAAATTCTTTCCTTGGATATTCACACGATTGTTTTAATTTTAATTTTTATTAATTTAATCTTTGGAATGTAGAAAAGTAATAATAGAATAACATATTAAATATTTATACAAATTTCAAGTTTATAACTCTATATACTTGAATACAATTTTATCAAAAATATATTTCATCTTATAAAGATTCATTTTTCAATCCATTTTTCGATAATTAATATCGCTTTTTTAAATTATTAAGCATTCTCGTGATACGTACAATCTACCGTCATTTTAGGACGGATGAATATCTCGATTTATTTTTTTATATTTATTTTGAGAATTAAATTATTTTATTAACGCTTTTCGTTAATAAAATATATACGCAAGAGCAATTTTTTAAATCTTACTTTAAAGAAGAGAAATCAATCCTTAAAGATTCCTTCGTTTTTTAAATTATAAACATGATAAATGCAAAAAGTAGAAAAAAGTCTTTAAATATATCAAATTATTATCCATTGGTTGCTCACGAAAGATATTTCATCCAGATGGAACTGTATCATAAAAAACATAAAAAAAGTGGATTGATTTCGAAAGAAAAATTGCTTCGAAACTCCGTGTGTAAATAATTTTACGATTAACTACTATATAAATTGTCAAATTCGTTGCACGCATATGGGCTGGCACACATATTCTCACGAAAAAGAAAAAGAAAAAAAAAAAGGAAAAACTATTCAAGAAAGAAACTAATGAAACGAGATTCAGTTGCGCAGGTCGGCAAAGATCTATACTATCTAAAAGGCATCCGTCGTGCTTACGTTAAGCTCATTTCGCACGATGTTACGTATTCATCCGTCCACATTTGTGATTTATCCCCAGTGTACGTAAACAACTAATGATAAATACGTATGTGTACGTGTGATGGTGTTCGAACTTTGCACGTTTTTGCGCTTTTTCACGCAGTAGGAAAGCAACGCTTTCGAAAAAGAAAAGAAAGACCAAGCCTTGGAAAAATCCTTCGAAAAAAAAAAATATAATAAATATTGTTCGCGGTTGTTCGAACGAGAAGGAACAATCGTGCGCGTTGTCGTTCGTTGTTGTTTCGTTGCCACGACACTCGTCCTTGAATCGGCTATTAGATCAACCGTACACCGCTTCGTTGGTTTTCTCCTCGTGCGCACCATGCACGCGTGTCCCGATGTCGAAACCGATCGTCGAGACGTGTCTCTCTCGCGATCTCTTGCTCTCTCCGATCCGTGGAACAAGCGTGAATCGAGCATGATTTTTCGTTCGAGATTTCGTTATGAGATAACGAGTTACATCGTCTTGGCGATCGAAGAAAGATCGAAAAGAGTTTCCAAACGAGAGAATGATTTATTAACGGGAGATCCCTTTGTCAAAATTTCCACGAATCCTTTTCAAATTGTCATCCATATCGTATTGGTTTGTAATGCACGGGATATTCGCACGGGAAGGGACAATGGTCAGCGCGTGATGAATCAGACGAATATTTTAAAAGTAGCTGAAAATATTGTTGTCGAGAATATCAATTGAGTTTAGGAAAAAGAGAATTTTACGATTCTTTCTCTCTTTTGAAACAAAAAAGGAACGAAAGAAAATAAAATGTAATAAATTTTTATCGAGTAACTTTTATCAACACTCTTTATAACGATTTAATTCCATAGAGAAGTGAAAAAAGGGAGAGAATTATTCACGAGAATTTTTATTTTACAAAATTATTAAAAAATGAAGAATCAACTGAAGATTTGTCTAATTTTGTATATTTTGAGCCCAAGGTATTATCCAATGGAATATCACAAAGATGATACGCATCGGTGTTCAGAAACTAATGCCAGTTATTTCTGGTTCGACGAAAGAATAGAGCTTGATTTTTCATCCGACGAGAAAAGAAAAATTGTAGACGTAGCCCGCGATAATACCTTTATTCGCGGATGCAAGAATTACAGGTTTGCCTGCGAGCGGATGTTCCGTGCATTACCTACGTAACCGTGTTTAAGATTAAAACGTTTCGTTTTGATTTTTGTACGAGAGGAAATTTTCTTTAACAAAAATCGTTCGAAACAGAAAATATTTACATACGCTTTTTCTTTTTTTTTTTTTTTCCACGAATGATTAATTTGCAAAGCGATAAGATATTTTTATTGAGAAAGA
>NW_006263460.1:426454-428780 GCF_000469605.1 Apis dorsata
GTTCGTTATGAGGAAAAGGCAAACGAGGTTTAACTATGGCGAACGATGTCGACCAGTGTCTTTGGACGCTTACAGCCTTGACAGTGTTTCCGCGTACAACAGCGTCAGACGCAAAGGAGTGGCGAGGTCTTCGAAAAGAAGCTATGGGAATCCGACTTTCGAAGATTCGGTGAGTTTCGTTGTCTCCTCGATTTCGTAAGAATCGAAAATAAATATATTAAATGATAGAATTATAATTGGTGAGCAATAACGAATAAAAATTTTTTTAAAAGACACATTTTTTTTTTAATGAGAAGATATGTAAATGAGTTAAACGAGTACAAAGATATATAAAGACGAATAAAATATTTATTTTTGTGAAAAAAAAAATATATAAATGTAAATAAATCTAAATTTAGATAATTATTTTTTAAAATAACAATTTTGTAAAAGAAAGAGAATTCGAAATTATAGGATATAAATTATAGGTTGATTATTATTGTATGATATTTTATTTTTATTGTATAATAATTAATAATATCATCTCATATATAAATATAAAAATATATATTTTTTTAATCGTATCCTAGCCAAACGTATTCTTCTGTTTGTAGCCAACGTTTAACACGTTCTTGTAAATATAAGTTAATTATTCAGGTAATAAAATTGTTTTTCAGTAGTAGTTTATTTTCTTTGTAACAAATTATTGTAAAATGTAAATGTAAAATGTAGTATCGATACGTAACACGTAGTCGTTGTTATTAGAAAGCTACACATTTTTAAAATACTTGCTACCATGTATTGTACACGTTAGGAGATAGTTTATATTTTTCTAAACTTCTTTTCACTTTTACATTATAATCAAAAAAATTCTATTATCTCAAAATTAATAAAAAATCTAGAGAGACATCGACGTATATAGTTCACGTAACAGTAGGTTTGCAAGAAACGAAATAATAAAATTGTAACATTTAATTGAGTTTAGAGGAGTACATCCAGGATGTCTAAGTGAAGAAAAATACGCCTATTAACTTAAACATCACCGTCTCGATTAAATTATCGAAGCGGTTGTCAACACCTTCTCCTTTATTCTCTCGAAGATCTTCACGAAGATCGATAATAATAATCGAACACATCCGAGGGAAACTCCGCTCAACTCCGTTAAACGGGCAAAAATACCGAGTTTCTTCTATAAAACGTCCATTTGTCCTCTTTGCAGAGCGCAATACCATCTCACCCGTTGAATTTCGCCGGACTTTCATCTTTCTGTAACGACATTAACGCAATCAACGAGGAATTCGCCGGTATCCCGCAAGTTTCGGCGAAGATTGACGAGCTACCCGCTGGAGCGGAAGTGAAGAACAGATACGCGAACGTGATACCGCTTCCGGAGACAAGGGTGCTCCTTCAAAAAATCAACAACGATCCTCTTACCGAGTACATCAACGCCAGTTACGTTCGGGTGAGTGAATTTTTGAGCAATTGTTTATTGCGTTGCGAAGCGATCTGATTGCTTAAGTGTCGGTCAATCCTCTGGCTATTTTACGAGGGAATTTTCGTTTTGTTAAAAGATTAACTCTTTGCGCTCGAATGATGACTCGCAGACACCATTTTGATACGATAATTCGAGAAGTGATTCTCCATCACCGCTTGGATCGATACGACAATTCAAATTTGGTGAAAATATTTATTTACGTTTGATTTTTTTAAAATAGATTTCTAAACTCTTTACGTATAATTTTATAAAGCGTATTTATACGTATATATATATATATACGTATAATTTTACGTATAATTTTAAAAATTTAAAAGTTTATAAAGCGTAAGAATAATATATGAATTCGAATGGTTAGATTTTTTTAGATCTCAAATTAGATCGAACTAAATTTTCGGCGAGTTTTATAGTCGTGGGAATAGAAATATTATTTTCAAAGTTTTCGAGTTTTGTGAGCGTGGAACACGGTAATGAAATTGGTTCAAGCGAAGATGAGTTTGATTTTCTTGTTAGTGAATAATGAAATTATTTCCATTCGTTAAGAAATTGACGACGAGAGAGAAGGAAAATAGTGATGAGAATAGGAATGTAATAAGAGAAGAAAAATAAGAAGAATAAACAGATTATTTCTATTCGTTAAGAAATTGATCACGAGAGAGAAAGAAAATAGTAATGAGAATAGGGATGTAGTATAAGAAGAATACAGAATGAATGAAAAATAAGAATAATAGACAGTGAATGTGAGAACACATTATTGGGATTAATTCAAAATGAGTTTTCGTTATTAAATAACGAAATTATTTTTATTCATTAAGAAATTGACGATAGAGAGAAGAAAAATAGGAATAGTAA
>NW_006263460.1:429338-433928 GCF_000469605.1 Apis dorsata
CACATTATTGGGATTAGTTCAAAATGTGTTTTCGTTATTAAATAACGAAATTATTTCTATTCATTAAGAAATTGATAACGAGAGAGAAGAAAAATAGTGATGAGAATAGGGATGTAGTAAGAGAAGATAAAAAATAAAAATAATAGACAGCGAATGTGAGAGCACGTTATTGAAATTGTAAGGTTTGCTCTTGATAAAATAAGAAAAGCATCAAACGACATTTTATCTTGGCAATTACGTTATTATTAAAATATCACCCAAAACAACGATATAGACTTTAATATTCAACAAATTTTCTTTCTTTACATGTAAAGATACGTAAAATATTAGAATATAAAAGTTTTATATATTAATTTGTGTATAAAATTATTAAATTAGCTAAAAATCATTATTAGCATAAAATCATTTTAAATTAGCTAAAAAATTCACACCGAGTGAATCGAGAACGAGGAAATCATCTAGAATTGTTGTCTACGTTTGATCGAGCAAAAACGTCTTGGAGTGCAAAGGGTTAAACATTGGAAGAGGTTTATTCGCATTACAAGGCGATATTTCTAATCTCTGATTAAGAAAATTGCAGAAGATGTCTCATTTGTTTTCTAACGATGTGACTCAACTCTCGTAATTCTGTGTTCTGTTCTTTGCCCGATTTTACGATTTTCTTATCGTCCTTCCCCCTATTTTCACCATTCGTTTTCTCTCAAGAAATTTAACGCTTTTAATCTCGGAAAATCGGTTTGATAAAGCGGCGAGGTCGGCGCATCTCGAGCGATTTAATAAGGCACGCGTGTGTAAAGTTTTACGCGCGGTATTTTGCCTGCGTGAGAAAAGGACGTTGCATAATGCATTGCGAAGAATGACTGTTGCATAAGCTCGAGGCATGGCAATATGCGGAAGCGGGGCGGACGTTAACACCTGTTTCCATCGAGTTATTAAAGGATTTAAATAATGCAGTGTGCACTGATAGAAACAACGATCGATCATCGGAACAATTCATTTTTATCGCGTCGTAATATCACGAAATGTTGCCGTGAAATTGAATTATATTAGAATTATAATTATAATTTAACAACAACAACAGCCTCGACATTTTTACGTACGTCCATCTTCTCAATATATTGGAGAATTGGAGATTTTTTTTTTAATTCTTCTTTTTCCTTTATTTATCGCAAATTATTCGAATATTAAAAAGGAGAGGATGATCGAAGAGAAAAAGTTTTAAGAAACAACGTTAGAATTGGTTCGAGGAAGGAATGTAAACTGATTTAAATTCAATTTTAATAGTTCGATTTTGCGCGTTTAATTGCGCGTCGAACGTTCACAAAGGGCAACGTTCTCTAGGACTCGTAATTAGCACCGACCGTTCCTCGCTGATCGATATTATCGATTGATATCGTATCCTATGCACAATGCAATTATTGAATATGTTAATTGATTCTAACTGTAATCGATCGGCTCGAAATACGGGAGCTCCGTCTCGTCAACTAATTTTAATTCGTCGAGGATTAGAATTTCGTTGATCAAATGGAAATTTGTTTTATCGTTGAAAATCGTTAATCCTCTTTACATTATTATTCTTCTAGCATTCTTCTGAATTTAATTTTTCTCCAATCGTCTAATAAATTGATTTTCAGGGACCAAAGAACGCGACAAAATATTATATCGCTTGCCAAGCACCAATGGAGTCGACTGTCACCGACTTTTGGAGGATGATATGGGAACAGCAGAGCAAAGTGATTATCATGCTTACCGATCTCGTTGAAAATGGGGTGGAAAAGTGTACGGAGTACATTCCGCCCTCGGAAATCACGGATTGCCGTCGGTTATACGGCGATTTTCAAGTTACTCTGAAGAAGAGGGAAACCAAAGAAAAATATGCCATTTCCACGCTTCATTTGAACGTAAGCGATAACGCACAATAGAAAAAACTTTTTTAGAAAAAGTTATTATATTACTCTGTGACAAAAGTATATATAAAAGTGTTGATATGCCCGAATGATAAAAACATTTATGACACCGACAATTTTATCCAATAATAAAATTAGTTTCAATTTGAAACACGCATTAAATCCACGCATCGCCAATTTCTCTTCGATCCTAACGCTCTTGTTGTAACACTCCTCCCCCCTCTCTCTTCCCTGCTTTAAAACCCAGTTACGCTATAACTCACTTTAACTCACGTTAAATCACTTCTTCGCTCAACTATCCTAACACGATGTAGCCTCATCAACCGGTAGAGCCCAGCCGTCATTATCGCGCAATCGACCATTTAAAGAACCAGTCGCGTCACTGGAACCAAACGCGACCGATAAAAATTTCAATTATAGATAATTATGATCGATGCAACGATGTTAACACGAATTGAATTCGAATTCTTTACACAATTATTTTTCAACGAGTCCAGAATTAAAAAAAGTAGAAAATAATAATAAGTATTCGAATCAAAGATCGAATCTTTGGTGATTCGATTTCGATTTAAATATTAATATAAAATATTGATAACCGATCGAAACGATGATTATTTACAGAATTTGGAGAAGAACACGTTCCGAGAGGTATACCACATTTGGTATTTGTGGCCCGTGAACGGAGTGCAATCGGACGGTGCCGGGTTGATAGCCGTGCTACTCGAGGCGAGGGCACTTCAAAGGGGTGGCCCTGGACCCATTGTAGTCCACTGTAGTCCCGGCACTGGACGCACGGGAACGTTAATAGCTCTTGACCTAGGAATTAGACAATATGAGATTACGAGGACTGTGGACGTGCCAAGGGTCGTTTACACTATCAGACGGGATCGTGCTGGGGCTGTCAAGACGAAAGAACAATACGCTTTCATTTACAAGGTAATTTACTTTTTAACTTGCCCTGCCGTTTCCTTTCGAATCGTTGATTTCATTTATTCGTTTCGATTGGTGCATTGTGCATTGGGTTTGAGAGAATGGAGTCGCGAGAGTGCGTGATTCTGATTTATCGAACGAGCAATAGGAATGGAAGGATTTTTTCTTATTTAAGTTATCTAATCGTTATATACATATATTTGTATCCTTTGTTTTTTTTTTTAAATTATCCAGGAAAAGTGTGAAATATTTATATTTATAAAGATATTGAACGAAAATTTCTCATTTTCTTTTCTTCTTTTTTTTTTTTTCAGGCATTAAATTTATACGCGACCAAACTTGCCGGCGGTGTATTGGAATCTACGTGAACCACTCGAGAAGAAATTACCATTCGTTCGAATCGTAATAGAGATGTAAGTCATGGCAGAGAACTGCTATATCCGTGAACGATAAATATCATTGAAGACGATGGAAAAATCGCGAGATTATAAGAATGAATGAAGTTCCAGTTTTACCTGAACGGGAAGATATGGTAAATTGAACGAAGGAAATTGACTTGTGATACGTGGACCATAGCGAAGATCGTGTTTCGCTTTAGATTTTTGCTTAGTCCTTTCGACGTAAGACGATTTCACCCTAGTAAATTTAAAAAAACACTCTTTACCATCTGTTTGTCTATTCTTCTCGGTTGATAATACAGTATTTTCTTTTTTTTTTAAAGTATCGTCGTTGAATAAAATAAAATTTTTTAAAATTTTTTTGTAAAATAATATTTATCATAATTTATGTAATAGGACAATTTATACAAGTGATATTTATAATTAAGATTTAAAAGAAACGTTTTAAAATTATAAATAATACGAAATTATAATAATAAAATAACATATGAAATAATATGAAACAATAATTCAAATTGAAACAATATAAAATTCTGAAAATATCAATTTATACAATTTTGTACTTTAATAATTATACATATTTATTAATTTATCTGCAAGAATTAGTGGTAAAATATGCTAAAATTAGTAAATCAAGATTCAAGTTCAAATTAAAGTGTCATACGAGCCAAAAATATAAACTGAGCGTTAAATATGTATTTAAAAGAGCAAATATTAAAAAGATTACTTTATTCTAAATATTTAATTGAGAGAGAAAGACAAATAAGATGGTAACATGTTGGATAATGAATAATTGAGAGGCGGGAATTAATTTGTGATATCCGGACCATCCGATATATTCAACTTTGTATTTCTTAGGCCTATTCGATTTCATAAAACTTTTTTTTTATCATAAATTTCGTCTCCTTTTTGTCAATTTTAATATATATATATAAATGAAAGAATAATTAGATGTAGTTGAATATTTAAAAATAAGATCATGAATATGTCAGTCATGTGCGAAAGGATTTATTCTTTTCAACCAAACAAGTATATAGCGACAATGAACATTTTGAACGGGCAAAACGAACCGTGATGCTTTGTAAAAGAAAAAGAGAAACAAAAATGAAAAAAAAGAAACAAAATAGTAACATTCCTTCGAGAATTCACTTACGTGTATTTAGCGTCGTTTTTAATCATGTAAAAAGGAATAATATACAAATAATATGTATTAATTATTAATTTAGAATTACAATTATTTACAAATGTTACATCTCTAAGATTCTAGAAAGATTTCAAGATCGATTTCATCTCTCTTTCTCTTTTCTTCTCCCGAACAATTTATAGATACATATTATACATAATATATATATATA
>NW_006263460.1:434959-451559 GCF_000469605.1 Apis dorsata
TCGAACACGTTTGAGGAATGCATTAGAATTATCCCATAAATTTTGTCGGTTTCGCTGAATGCCGTTGTTCCTGTGAAATGTCAAGCATTTTTTTTGTTTTATCGCTTGAAAACAATCACGGACGATGCGACGAACATAAACGATCGGTTTAATGATTCATCGTCAATTTAGACCGGTTATTTCTGACCGACGAGATTTCTTCGTGAGCTGAGAAATGGATTCTTTCCGTCGAGAATTAATTTTTGCGCGAAACAAATTTTGTGATTGAGGTTTTTGCTCGATAAAACGAAAAATGATTTTTTTTGTTATTTTCCGTATTTAAATATAAATATATATATAAATATTTAAATCATTCTACGAATAATGTACGCGTATGTGATTAATTTCTTGTCTTTTGTTAAAAGTAAATATTTTGTCTTTTATATCCTATGTAACAATTCCAATTGATTTTATATATGGACTAATATAACTAATGGACTAATATGTTTTTTAATTTTGATTTTAATCTTGGTCTTAAAAAAAAAAAAAAAAAATAGACAAAATATTTATTTTGCGTGAATAATTGCAGAGAACTGACGTATAATTATATTATGTGCCTAAAATTTTAATTGTACATAACTTAAAAATTAATTTAATTCTCCGTTTATGTTTTAAAATTTTTATCTTCAAATCTGAATTAAAAAAAAAGTATATTTTTTTATGTTTATTTATCACTTGTCTAAATATGAAAATTAATAAAAAAAACAATTTTAAAATCAAATTACAGAAAAATCAAAATATATGTACGTTTTTATAAATTTCAATTAACCTTAAAACAATTATTGATTAAAATACAAAATATATAATGTGTTTAAAGACACAATCTAAAAATAAAAAAAAGATATGTAATAATTATAAATCGACAAAATTTGTGGAATAATACAGTCAATGTGTTTTTATAACACGTTATGAAATTTAGAATTTAGACGCATTCCCTTATAAAACTAAAATTATTCCTTATAAATCGAAATCGAACGATTTGATTCTACGAAATGTGATGAATAGAAGGAATTCGACCACGTATAAAAACGAAAAATAAAACCAGGAATACAGGGTCAATTCGTAGTTTCTATCGAACCCGTTATTTAAACACTATATAGTAGTATCGATTAATTAACATTTTTATAGTATTGTAATTTGATAATTATATTATAGTTGAAAAAAAATATGAAGAAGCTCGTGATACTTGATTTTTTTAAAATATCGTCGAACAAAGACGACAGAAATATTTCAGATCGTAAAAAATTTAATACGCTTTAATAAGAACACGAACATCGAACATTTATCGCGATCGAAATTAAATAACAATGACAATTTACACGTGTAAGAATACACAATTATTCTCACCAATATTTTATACAGTTTCGTGCAAAACCCATTATTGGATCTAATTGAATTTTAATCAAAATAATATAATATTTTGAATCTTTTATTTTAATATTGTTATTTATGAAATATGAACGATATACGCTCGACATTAAAATTAAAAAGATTACTATTTAGTGATCAAAAAATTTCAACTATAATTTCGAAAAGAATCGTATATAATAATCAATCTGGACTCGATTTAAACAACAAAACTTTTATCTTTATTTTATTTATACTTGAATTGTATTATTATAGCATATTTTTTCCTAAAATCACGAAAATCGACAATTTTTCGATCAAAATTTAGTGATTCTTCAATTTTAGCATTGAATATAAACTTGATAATGTAATTTCAAACAAAGAAATATCTCAAATTTATGAATATTCTTAAATAACATTATCGGAAATAATAATTTAAAATATCGTTTAATAATATGAAATAAAATAGCATGTTATTTCATAAATAATATTTCATCAATATTTGGTGGATTTGAGAAAAACATATTCGATGCGTCGCTTCTTCGAAACAAAAATTTTTTCGTTACTACGTAATCATCTATTCCAACTTTTTCATTCGAATATAGTGAAAGATTGTTGCACGATATTGTAAATCACAATAATGCATAAACATTTGCCATAAAATAAAGAATTAGATACATTCAGAATAATTACATTAGAAATCTTTATAAAGATTTAGAAGATTTACAGATTAAAAATTGTATCTAGAGTAAAAAGAAAAAAAAAAAATTGACAAAGAGATAGGAATATAAGCGTAATGATCTCATTTGCTGACGAAGCAATGGAACGAAACGTGAATTCTCGGAAAATTCTTCGGGGTGAGTGAAGGACAAACTTCGTGCGACGCCATTGTTAATTAAGAAAATGGTTTTGCTTTATTACCGAGAATAAAATCTATTTCCAGCATAAACAATGCGACGTAAGCGTTGGAAAATCATATGTCCCTGTTTCCTGAATAGTATTATTAATAATGGAAGAATATGTATCTCGTAATTGAAATATGTTAGAATTTTTGTCTTACTTAACGATATAATCGCTAATTATTAATTCGCAATCATTGTGACCATATAGAAGATTCTGTGTGTATGTGATATCGTTCTATCCAATATCGAACGTGGAAAAAAATTCGGAAAAATTATGATTAAAACCAGTGTTAATGCGCCAAATAAATCTTATTTAACTATATTAATCGTTAGAGGATCAGATTTCGTATTGAGTTGTTCTTTCAATGCTGTCCATTCCTTTTTGCAATGTAATCATTCAATTTCGTTAATATTTTTAATGAACGAATTGAAAATTCCTTTTTTTTTTTTCAATCTTTACTAATTTCTCATCAAATCTTGATTGTTCGATCTATCTGATTAAAAGCATAAAATCTTAAAAAAGGACACATTTTACAGAACAACTCTATGCGTGTAACAATCGTACCAAAAAGAAAAATTAATGTTTAATTATATATAAATGTTCTAATAAAAATATTATAAGAGGAATGTGTATGTTTAAAAAAAATTAGAACAAGATTTCCCTTCGTAACGAATCCTTCGAGAATGAACGTGTAGAATTATGAAAAAAATCAGGAAGAAACGAATGTATCAATGTGTATGCCTATCGACGTATGTTATAAAACCATGTGTAATTATACGATAGAGATTGATGAATAAAACATGATAATGGTGTTCAATCGTATTATTAGTTATTGCAACAATTATATCAAATGCATTTAGCTGGATCAACAAAATAAATGTAATTATTCTACATGTGTTTTCATTTTTCCAATATTTTTGGTTTCATATAAAACAAATACATACTTTTTTTCATGTAAAATATAAATATTTACTATATTTACACTAATTTATTATTTCAAATAATTTATTTAAAAAATTTCATATACAAAAATGTTAACAAAATTATAATACACAAAAAATACACGAACTAATTTAGTAATAGAAGGTGCATCGTATCGAACTCGATCAGTTACATTACTCAAAATTTCTATCGTAAATGATAGAATTAGAAATTATAATCGAGACTTCATCAATCTCGATACAACATAATTTCTTTTCTTAAAATTATTTCTATTTGTTACTTAACTTATTCTATGATACATATTACTATATTACACTTTGAAAATACGATTTACTAACGAATCGAAAATCGATACAACTTACGCTATTACTATGTACAAACTCGAATGGTAACGTATTTGCCATCCGAAGTTACAATCAATTAAATTTAAAAAATTTTTTTATCTTTCGTTGCCTTGCTGCAATTTGGAAAAATGAGAATGGAACACATTAAAAGACTAATATTCCTATTCATCGCCCTCATGATTATGATTTCATAATCTTCTCCCTTCAATAGTTATATCTGCATAGAATATTACTAGATAGATATTACTAACAAGAGTCGCAATAGTCTCCTAGCGGGCGTGTTCGGTACTACAGATCAACGCAAAGCCGATCAGAGTAGCTACAAATTTGCTATCCACGAATAAACCACGTACAGGGGTTGTTCAAGGATTATATATCTTTTGGGGTCGCTGACTAAAAGATATTACGAATTTATGGTACATCAATCGTTATCGAGGAAGAGGGGAAAGATATTGAAGGTGTGGATAGTCAGCAGAAATACAAAAATTATGTCGATTTTGTTGTTCTGTTTTTTTTTAAACAAAATAAAGTATATAAGACTGCTAAATTGTTAAAATGAATATTATCTTTTTTAATTCAACGTAATTGATTGAATTATCAATTAACTATTAAAATGCATATTTTATTTTCAAACGCATAATAAAAAAAATATTTTTTGAATTTTAAATTTTAATTTCAATCTTTTAAAGCTTAATATAGTAATTAATTATTGATTAATCAAATAATAGATGTATTTTTATTTTTTATAAAATTATTTATCATTAGATATTAATGCAATATTTATAAAAGTATCAGAAAAATATATGTTATTATACTTAAATAAAAAAAAAACTTTTCAGAAAGAAATAAGTCTGAAGAAAATTAATGAATGTAATTGATATATTGAACACATAATACTGAATATAAATGAAATTTTTAAAAATGTTTATATCAAAGATACATTCTTATATAAATTTTTTGTTACTTTTATATTTGCAAAATATTCTTCTGAAAATTAAATTTATAAAAAACAAAATTGTACAGAAAATTCAAAACGATATAAAAACCAAGCAATTTTTAACGTCTAACTAAGTATTGTCTACAGTACATTGAAAGAGTTTTAGTTTTTAACCGTGTTATTTTTAACCAAGTATACCGCAAATACAACGTTTATGAAACATAAAGAATTATCTATAGCACAAAAATTACGAAGTAAAAACTATAATATACATTGTATCCTTTCTTATTAATTTTCATTCCTAGCAATATAATTTTTTACAAAAACTTTTAAAGATCAAATTATATTATATCATTAAATCTTAAAGTTTAAATTTTAATTAACATTTGTAGATTTTATATATTTTCATCTTCTTATCATCATTTTCTATCGTTTGCGTATTCATTAACATTTGAATGACTCATTCCATTCATAGGATATTCCAGAATTTTTATTTTTTAATACAATTGATTAGTGACATGAAAATTTTAAAAAATATTCTTAGATCATTATTTTCATTTATTAAATAAAATGATTTTAAAAAATTTTAACAATATTATAAATATATAATTATATTTATTATTATATAATTATAATATATAATTATATTTATCTGCATAATTCTTTTGCAAAAATATAAAAAAGCTTTTTAGTGAATTTAACGACAGTCTTCGTATTTATATTTATCATGCGAAAATGTCATATGAATCATATTGCATGAAATATTGTACAATGAAACACAATTTTTGCAAAATCAGTTCATGATTTTATGTAATGTGTCATAAATATATTGGCAATGAAACACAACAATTTCGTTTAAAAAAAAAAATATAAAATAACATTTTAAAATATTAAATTTTAATTATTCTATTATAATTATTTTAGAAATAACGTAACAAAATTCATATTAAAAACAGATATGAAATTAAATCGCACTTTAATTTATTGATTTCTGCCTTAGAAACGATACTTCTATAGAGACGTATATTACTTCGCTGGAAGATGAGTTTTTTTTTCGTTAATAATAACCCTACTGCAGATTCTAAAATAATTTTATATCATATTATTTATACAAAAAAAATATATGAATCTCCGATAAATCAAAATTAAATAAAAAGAAAATTTTTATTATTATTTGCATTTTAATTTGAGAACTTTTCAAATAATTCATTCTCCAATGGTATCCTCAATCCACGAGGCATAAATATACGTAAAATTATGTCAAGAAATTTATTTGTTTTTTTTTCGTTTACTTCTCATTCCATCCAATATAATAAAAGAAAATCATCGTAACACGCGAGTGTTATGCCACGTTCCTTCGCGTTCCAGTTCATTTCTTTAACTATCTTCCCACTGTTAACATCATTCTTTGAATATTTCGCTGCATACATAGAGAACGAGTGTTTTCTTTACAATTAGAATCCATCTTTTGCAAAATGTGCAATTTCTTCTTATATAATATCATTCAAATAAATAATAAATTAATTTAAAAAATGATCCATCGAATGAAGTAATTTTAACGCGATTTTCTTTAATTCAAAATTTTTCTTTATTCAAAAAATACAATCGTGTCAAGAAACTTTTCTTATCTGCTCTACTTATTCCTCCATTCGATAAGAAAGACACTCGATACGTAATGGACATGTCATTATCGTGAATACGCCACACTTATTTCTCTCTCGATTCATTTCTTTGGAGCCATCTCTCTCCACTTTTTCGAATATTCAACTGCAACTTCTGCAAACTTCTCGTTACATAATATTATTCAAATAAATTAATCAATTTAAAGCTATTCACTCGAATAAAATCACATTTAATACCACTCTCTTTATCCAAGATTAAATCATACTCCAATCGTATGCTTCACGACCAACATTATAAATACAATTAAATCAAGAAATTCCCTTATCTCTTCTCCTTCCCTTATTATTCCCTTCTCATTTCATCCATATAACGACGAAAGAAATTTTTTATCACCGTGACACGTGCAACAACATTACGTATCTCTCCGCTAATTCATTTCATCCGCCATTTCTTCCTTCTCTATTCATTGTATACGTTTTTTGGCTGGATGATCGACGTTCGCGGAATCGATTAAGCTTGTGTCACGACACTAACTAATATTTAATTATCCAATGTGGTCCAATTCTCTTTTTTTTATTTATTTTTTTATTTTTTTTATTCTCTTTCTTTCGTGCTATTCACGCATATATTCAATTGAATGAGAAAAGAGTCGATTGAAATTTTAAAAAGAGTGGCAGAGCCCTCTCTTATCCAGGTGGTCTAGAGGATCGTTTGCTGGATCGGACTGGCTCGAACTGGATTGGGGCTGTTGGATCTCGAGATGTCCGGGTTACTTTGCTCGGTCGTAGAAGGAAATACATATACCCACAAATATCGAACCGGCGCGTATTCGTGAAATAATCGTTTACACTGAAACACGCTTTGCCGGGATTCCCGCGAATTTTTTGCCAATAAAAATTCTAACGTTTATCCCTTTGCCGCATTTCCGATCTCCGTAGCTGTATTATTATTATTATTATTATTATTATTATTATTATTATTATTATTATGCGTATCATTTCTGGATAGTTGCAATCGAACGAGTATATAACTGGTTTTACTACGTGAAATTTTAATACAAAGAATCTATATTGGATTCCGATGTTTATGCATAAATTATGTTCGATGAAATGTAAATTTTTTTTAGGAAAAATATTTCGAATTGTGATATTCAGTAATATACGTGTTATACAATGTTCGTAGAAGAAATTTATTATAATATATATCATTATAATAATATTGTATATTTCTAAGTAAATTTTAATTCTTTAAAAAAAAGTATCATATAAATATTTTAATTTTTTATTGTTATGTAAGTAGATGTTTAGAAAAATAAATAAATCATCAATCATGGTTAAAAATTTGGTAAGCAAATTTTCATTTTCACAATGAATTGCGTGTTATTTTATAGCGATGTTTTTACGACACGGCAATTTTAATCCTTTCTTTTTCTAACAGTCCTTGTAACCAATCCAAACCAGTTCCATCATTGGATTTTTTTATCAATAGACTACTTATTATGAGAATACTTCTTAAATACAATTTTAATTAAAAAAAAACAAGAAAGAGAGTTTCATTGTTGCTACATAAAATAATAAAAAAGTAATGGATGCAATGTATAATATAATATAATATTATGTTATAATATTACACATTGATTACACAATAGTGATGATTGATAAAATTAAGAATTAGTGTTGTTTAAATATCTTATTGAAAATAATTATTTTAATTTTCAAAAACCAAAATGTATTTTTTTATAACAATACGTATTGTAAAAAGAATCGCGTTATGAAATATCTAACATTTAATTCATGATATTCTCATAAAGAAGTTTTTGCGGTGTGAAATACCACAAATCGAAATAAATTTATATTTCGTTTGAAACCACGAAACAGTCAAACGTACGTTTTATTACGAGGCTCGAGTTGCAAACGAAGCGTGAATCAGTTCTAGATCGAGTAAGTTTCTGCCACTTTCGAATTAAGTTTAATTCAAACGCGCGTTCAAGATGCTTAAAAAGTGTGCCATTATCTCTGCGCGTTTATGAAACCGTTTGTTAAGTCGATTCTACCGTGACACGTAAGGGCAATTGCGCTCTTAAATTACAACACCCGCCATTTTACCTCTCAGTTATCAACACAACAGTTTTATCAACACTTTAAACATAAATCTTAAATAAATTCGTATGAACAGCCCCTCTATCCTTCAATTATAACTCCGATTATTCCATATTTGATTCGATATTTTATATTTTATTTTTCCAAATTCAAATATTTCTTTTTCTTTTTTTTTAGATTTCTATTTCAATCAGCTCGATTACTTTTCGCGTCTAATTCATTACATTTTTTTTTTTTTTTCCCCTACCAAAACGATTTAATTTCTTGGGCAATCGGATCAAGGAGGAACGCCGCGTGTCCATCTTTTATCAAGGGACAACTTAACAACCCGCCACGCCACCAAATTCTTGTTGCTTTATTTAGAATCCCCTCGAAAACGCATAAAACGCGTATAACGCATGGCCATGTGTACGTAGAAACTTTAATCGCGTAACCAAGCATAAAGCTGAAGAGGTTTAAACATTTATCCGCACTTCCTGTCTCCGTTCCAATCGCTCGTAAAACCGCGCATCCCCACGGGCGGAAACGTCTCTGAGACAACAAGATTCCCGCAGATTCCAAGAGAACACACCGAAATTAGAATTGGAATTATTGACGATTCGATTCTATTTGCACAACTTCGTTCGATCGAATTTAGACGACGTATTCGCATACGAGATGCATGTCAATCAAGTGACATAGCAGTTTGTAAAAAAATATTTTCAAAAATATATAAAATAACACGCAGTTTTTCGTTTAATTCGAGACAATTTTTATAATAGGTCAAGATCAATAACACAATCGAGCCGATTTACATTCCGATGAATTTATCGACGTTTTAAAAACTCGATGAACAGAAAAGTAGAAAGATGAAGGAATAGTTTGCGAAACATTTGTAAGATGAAGTAATTATTTCGAAACGCATAGGGCGAGGGAAAAGTAATAAAAAAAGGTAAAAAAATTCGTAAAACATAGGATGAAGGCCATTTTCGTTTCTTTTTCACCTAAACCTTTCGTTTATTTTGCGTAACTACGATTATTAAACTTGTAACTATGTAAATTATACTCATTTATAGATTTACATCCATTACAGATTTCGTGTGGACTTACGAAAGAGCAATCTCGAAATATATACCTAATGTTTTCGTGCTATGTACAAGTATGCAAAGAAAACCAGAAGATCGTTATATTTCAACTTTGCCGATTGAAATTCTTTTCAATATTTATAAAGATGCTCGATGCTGTGTACAAAAGAAAAAAGAAAAACGAATCTTTTTTATATTTTTTTCATTCGTTGTTTCGCACCTTGCCTCTAAATCAAAATTTTCGAAGTATAAAATTTATTCGAAATATCGTTTCTTCTCGAAACGTTTCGAAAACGATGAAATATAGAAATATAGAAAACGATGGAACGGAAGTGGATATCTGTCGTTTCCTCGGGCGCCACAGCCCGTCAAATTTTTGGCACAGCGATCCCGCGTTGCATTGTGAATCATTAGTTGACAAACATCGTATTCCTCGTGGATCCTCTATTTTCAGCCTGGCTAATTTTAATGAGTCGCGAATCATCGAGATTCCTACAATTTCGTGCAACTGGCAACGCATCAAACTTCCGCATATCCGGCCTTCGCCTCGGAAACGGCTTCTTTCTCTTTTTTTAGAAAATATGGATGAAAACCAAACCAAAGACTCTACGTCTTGATTATTGGCCTCGATTCCCGTGTATTTTAACCTCTCTGCTAAAAAAAAAAAATCTCGTAAAAATTTCGTAAAAAATTAGGGAAAAGCTGGAACAGCTATTCGCGATATGGCATTGTGTCCGGAGTCCCCTATTCTCCAATTCAATTCTTAGGAAAATGGAGGTTCAAAGAGAGCTTTAGATATACCTCGTACGATATAAATTGGTGAAACGAAATTTGATTTCACGGATCCTTTCCTCTCACTCATAATTTCCTTCCTCGCTCGAATCCAATTCGCAGAAGTTCTGTTCAGCTATCCAAATTCAATTACTGTTACCAATAATTGTTAAAATAGACGTTGGTGGTGTATATAGCCGAGCCAGAATAATTATTCCTATTCCTCGATTCCTTTCTTTAATTTTTTTAAAAAATTAACGGTTTGACGATTGAATGGTTTATCCTAGCCTGTTTGGTTCAACGCTTTCCTAATATTATGATTCTAGGCAGCGTATTTCTCGATCTGTATCTCTGTATAGACGTAAACGCTCCCAGGCTTTTAAGGATTTCTGGGAAATTCGATCTTGATTAAATCACGCCATCGGACCAAACTTTGCCTCCGATGTCCAGATTAGCGGGACTAAACGAGATCGACTCGAATAATGGGATTAATAATGGACGTGGTTATTTCTGGAACTTGTTATTATGTCAGAGTTTCATAACAATGTGAGTACGGTCACTTGATTTTCGTTTTGAACGCGTATTATACGCGTTGAGTTAATTTTTTTAACCCTTTTTTTTAACCTTAGATTAATTTTCTTATAGATTTATCTTTTTGTAACAACGTTTGTTATTCTTAGCTAAATTGTAGCTGTTATGTACGATTTAATTAAGATTGAGAATAGTCTGTAGTCAGTTTTAAATGTAAATAAAATTTTAATTGTAAATAAAATATTCGAATAAATACAAGACTCTGTATTGTATTATATAGAGTGTCTTCAAAATGAGTCAATTGGTTAACGAATGTATCGCAGGATATCGATGCGAATAATATCTTCTTTTGAGAGATATTATTCAGAATCGGATAAATCGACTCGCAGCATTCACAAAATGGCAATAATGTTTTAAATGTTTGGAAAGCAATCATAAAATGCGATGCAGATCGCGAATGCCTGAAAAAATAAACATTTCTTTTTTTAATTTATGATGCACGATAGTAAATTTAGCAGCAAATCAGAAGACGAAATCAGAAGACTTTTCTTTTTGATTTTCTCTTTTTAACTTCAAATCGCAAAGTTATTGATGAAGTTATCAAGAATTTCGATTAAACATTTGTTAAATTATCTTATTTCTTCTACCCTGTTAAAATTAATCTTGAAACTTGTAGGTGTGCTAGAATGTTAACCATAACTCGATTCGAAGGCGTTGATGCTACCAATCGAGATATTGACTCGAAAACACTTGAAAACGATGATATTTTTGTAATAAGATCAAGAATCAGAAGAAGTCAGGCATAGACAAACGATTTCGTTGTCGTTGCATTTCTTTGAGAAGAATCATCAAAACGTTTTGAATTTTATTTACACCATTCGTTTGATCTCTTCGAATTAACCTGGTTTATTATCGTGACCACGTGTAGCTTTCCATGTCAGAAAAGTAATTCTCTACTCTCAAATCAATTTTATTTGAAGAATTGTGTTAAAGATTATCGTAATAATAAGAATTTTCAATTAATCGTTAAAATTGTAAAGTTTTATTGTTAAAATTCTAATTAAATTTAATTGATTGTTTAAAATAACACTTATGAAATTTTATTTATTAATTTTAAATTTGTTAGATTTATGCAGATTAGGTATATATTTTAATAGAGATTAAGTTTATGTAGATTAATAGCTACAAGTAGAATAATTTGTTTGTGATAATATGTGTTTACGAGTTAAGTACGTGATTTATACTTACAAGATACTTACAATATTTATGAGAGTAATAAAACTGATTTGTAATAGGCATTGTGCATCATAAAATAAATAGATATAAAGAAGAGCAGATTAAATTGAATTCAATAGGAATTAATAATTAATTTTTTATTTGATAACATAGAATTAATTCAATAATATTGAAGAGTAGAAATAATTTCATCTCTTTTTTATATGAATCATTTTATAATCAATTTTATCAATGTTTAATAAGAATTAATAATATCTTTCATCATTAATATAATTATGATTTAATAATATGGTATTAACAACAATAAAAAAAGAAATATGATTATTTCAATGTATAGAAGTAAAAATGAATATTTTTCTTAATGAATATTCGATATATAAATCAAACTGACAATATTTGTCTTATTTTATTATTTCGTTATTGGATTAAAATTCAAATTAGAGCAATTAATTTTATATGTCGACATCGATAGAATGCAATAAATTATATTTTGTATAATAAATAAAAGTTTCTTTCGTTACACGTATACCAACGAACCAACCCCATTATTTTCTATATTACAAACCATTAATTATTAACACGATGCAATCATAATGTTGCGCTGTAACCTACTTATTCATATTCGTATTCTTAAGTAAACTGTGCAATAATTTTTAAACATTTTTCCACTACGAAACAAATTATCGAAACTGAACGTATAATATAATAATTATTTTTTCATTTATTAAAACACTATTTTTTCATTTATATTTTATCTATTCGTACCTTCTTTACCTTCTTTATTATTATTGTATTTTTCATCGAATATCTACCAACACAATTAACTAACTAAATATCCCTCTAAAAGAATTTTTCACAGAAATATTTTATAGAAAAATGTTTCTCTATTTTATATTCTTCCATCTTCCAATTTTTTCGATATTATAAAAGTAACGAGAGACGAGAATCGGTTATACCGTATTATATTCATCCATAAATAAATAACGAAAAAACCGATAAAACCTTTTCCGCGCGTCTAATAATCTCTCTCGATCCTCCGTTCCAAGCTTGATGATGATATTGAATAATTACTCTGAATCACTGTTGTCGTGAGGATTAATTACACGTAATTGCAACTATGTATATAAGTTTAATGAGCGAGTTAGTAACCGATTGGAGACACGATAGGAGGCGAGAGATACGTATCGTGCGTGTGAAAAATATAAGCAGTTGTTTCGTGAAAACAAAACAGAGAGTTGACCACGTAGCACGTAATATTTGCGATAAAAACTTATCGTCGCGTTAAGATCGAGGACGATACTTTCGACTTTTACGGCTTTATTTGAAACGATAATGGACTGGTACGTATCAGTTTTAACCGGTAAAACGATCGACAGTGCTAACTTGCGACATCTCTCATTGCCGAGTAATGTATGTATTCGTGTGGCCGATCGATGGGGCCTGGCCAATTGCTTTTTAATTGGTGATGCGCGTCGCGACGAATTGAACTTTCGAATGAGCCACGAAATGAGTTGTCCGTCCATTAACGAAACACGATAATTCATGATTTGCCGATTTGATTTATGGATTGCACTTGCTATTTCAGATGAATTAGTGGTTATTAGTAAGAGTGATTATCGCTTTGTGGATCTTGATTCGTGTGAACAGGTGGAACTAGGAAAAATGGATTTTAAAATGGATTTTGTAAATTTTCGAAGAAGCGAAATGTAGTGGTAAATATTAATAGATTGATTTATATCGTCAATTTTACGCCACTTGTAATAACGATGTATTTGTACGTCGTACGTTGGATACAAAGTAAATTTTGTATCCGGGAAGGTTGTATAATTATTAATCGACTCGTGTATTATTTTGACGTGTATTTAAATATCTCGACAGTTGCGTGAATCTCAATAATTGAAAATCGTATAACGAGCACATTTTTTCTTTTATTTATCACCTTTTATCGTGTTCGAGCATACTTGGAGAGAGAACAATTTGTAATAGATTTACAACAAAATAAAGATTCATTGATTTCTATTGTTATCTTGTATAACACATGTATATTTACAAGTACTTAATGAATTGTCGAATAAAATAATAATAAAATAATAAGATGATTAATAATTGAAGTAATTTTCTCAACAGATAAAATTTTTATTTATATTTTCAGTGTTTATCTATTTCATCATTGTTTCAATTAATCGTGATGACATTATTCTATTATTTTGAAACGATCTGTCTTATCCTGTCTATGATAAAAATCTGAAAATGATATTTTTATATATTTTTCAAAGAATCGAATAATTAATTCTGAGAATAAAAGAAAAAATTTAATAAAAGGAGATTAAATTAAAATTAATTCCAAGTATTGTTGTGTCACACTTCAACCCTATCTGTTTTCATCGTGTGAACAACACTCGATAATATCTAATAATTCATCAAACAACATATTTGGCTATATATCTGGGCGTTTCCTCAATTTATTCTCATTCCTTAGTCTTTATAATATCTTTAAGGAAGTTAAGAATTGCAGACATCATAAACATCTTTATTAACGATTTAAGTGATGAAGTCACGACTTGAGAATCACTCGCTAATCAAAAGAAAAAGAAGAAGAAAAAATGAATTATCAGCATGTTGCATCTTGGCGCAGAAATCGGTTCTGACCGGAAATATTCGGTTATTTCCTTTCTTCTAGCGAGCCACGTTAGAACGTGTTCTATCGCTGTTATTGTATGTAGAACGAATAGAGTTTGTCCGTTAAATATTATTCGTTGCTGCTAAAAATTACTTTAAGCATATTTTAAAATATATGTTTTATAAATAAAATTATTTGATTAAATTGAAATTTCAAAAGAGGCGTGATAAAGATGAAGAAACAGATTTTTCTTTGTATATCGAAGCAAAATTGAATAATAATAGAATTATTACATTATTATTGATAATAATCTGTAATGATATATGATACGATTATTAAGTTGTTTAATGAAATTAAATATAATTATTTTATTTGCAATAGAAGTTTTAAATAGTTTACTAATACATGACTAATATATGATTAATATATGAGATAATTGTTACGACAGATGCATACATACTGTATACATAAGAAATGAATTGCTCTTCATTTCTTACAACTGTTATTTTTCAATTATTCATTTTTTTTTAAAGCAATAATAATAATTACAATTCTCATAAATGGAAAACAAAGCAAAAACACAATACAATATGTTTTATAATTTAAAGATAAGAATAACTTGTTTGAATGGGATATATTTTTGTTGTTTTGACAAGCGTCAAATTAATATTGATTTCAATGTAAGGAATCCTTGGTTGTTATCTCATATTATGTATAAGAATACTCTCTATATTAACTATATATCTACAATAAATAATAGAACGGTTATAAAAAAGATATTATCTTGTCTCATAGAAATTAATTCTCGTGAAAAAAGAAAATGTAATTCTGTATTTACTTATCAATAATTTATCTAATATAAAATAAAAATTTAAAAATAATTTTAATAGAATTAATGTAATCTCGAGATTAAATCAATGCGTCTATCTATTATAAAAATGATATAAAACAATGTTGTTAAATGTTATCACGAAGCGCGATAAAGCAATTCATTAAATGAAAGTCATTCGTATCGTGAAAAGTGAAAAATTTTTTAATTCTCATTAAAATATAAATGATTCTTTACATATATGTATCATATATGTATCAATACATATATGTACATTGATTAAGCAATAAAATTCATTTTGTATGACTCTGATGAGTGAATGTATGTTGCCACGTGAATTGTTGTGACGAGAAGGATAACGAGGAACGATAACACGAGTAACAAGGATAAACACTCGCATAGAAAATTGCAGAGGGTGAGGTCGTGAGATCACTAAAGAGTTTCGTGTTCTAATTTAAATCCTTTCGTTCTGTAATTTTATATTACTCTATAATTTAAAGAATTTCTTCAATTTATTAATTTGGATTTAAATCTGTTAAATAAGAAATATTTTAATTACGCGGATAAATTTAAATTTTCCTTTTCGATATTTAAATTCAAAACCATAATAATAATAAACGGTATATATCAAAATAAGAATTTAATTATATTTAATTGTATTTATTATCAGAATACAGAGTGAATTATTCTCACGATCATTCTCGGTTACTCTCGATTACTCTTATCAGTAGATAACGATCGATATTCCATTGTCATAAAATAACGTAACGCGATATTATGGAATAAAAATATTAAAATCATATAATCAGGATGTAAAATGAATTTTATCGAATGAAAGTAAGTACATCGTTATCATCATACGTGTGCACATGCCGCGAAATACAAAATGATAAATCAGTGCAAGTTTAACGCTCTTAATTCGGGAGACTGGATTTCGCGAAACCGGATGTAAGATCCAAACAAGAGTTTCCGGTCAAGTAGACGGAACAATTCTAAAAATGTAAACGAACGAAACTGTGACGAAAACGTGACAAACTCGTGGAAAGATAATCAATAAGATCGATCTTGTATCGTGTTAAATAAACGCATTCCACTATGTTCGATAACGTATCTCCGCAAGGTCGTCTTAAAAGCGTGGGAGTGCTCTCCTGCTAAGACGTACCGTCACAATTTGCGTTTACAATGCTTCATCCTTCGGATAGTGTCGAAAAATTTATTGATCCCAATTCGACAAATTGTCTAATGAGTAAACAAGATATTATTGGGGAATTACTTGAATTTTTTTTTTTTTTTTTTTAAATTTAATTAAAAATTT
>NW_006263460.1:451721-464023 GCF_000469605.1 Apis dorsata
TATATTCTCTTCGTGATAAATTGTAATCTAGATATCGTATTTTGTGCGAATAATGAATGAAAAAATTTGCAATAAGTTTTCTGAATGGATATTAATTAAATGGTAATTTGTTCAGATTTTTCCGTGAAATTTATTTTCAAAAAAAAAAAAAAGAATTATATTACAATAATACAAATGCAAGATAGACAACAAGATATTAATAAATATCAGATTACCGACTGATTAATTGCAAATTGATTGCATTTTACAATTTATTAATTATTTATTCAAATTTAAATGGTGGCAAGTGATATATAACAATAATGATAGAAATGATATTTTTTAAATTTTATAATCCGAATTATTAAAAAAGATATCGATTAAGATTTCTAATGACAGTGTTATTATATTTTTAGTAATTTTACGAAATGTCACTCTATAAGATTTTGTATGACAAGAGACAAAAAGTGAAAATAATTATATTTGAATTAAACTTTCTAAATTAATTTTTATCTTTGATTGAAATTATCGAAATTATTAAAATCGTATCTGTAAAACTTCTTTCATTTTGAAATTATAAATGGAATTACGTGTCAGATTAAAAATATTAAAATACAAATGTATTTACAATGATATAATCAAATACGATAAATAATCAAAAACGAAAATTAATTTTATTTTTTATTATAATAATAGAAATTAAAAATAAATTAAATCTTCTTAAATGAAAATATACACATCTATTCAAAAAAAGTTTTAGCAATGTAATCTTAACGAGGTCAAGACGATTCATAGATAAAAATAAGAAATATAAATTTGGAAAAAATTAATGAAATAAATACTTTCTCAAATCTGGATCACCCTATCATTCTCAGAAAGTGCCTCTTTCTTCGCGTCGACCCGTCCGCTTCCTATTCGTCACCGGAATATTTTCGAGCAAAGTTAAACAGTCCATCGACTTTCGAGATCCGATCAATACCTTTTTAACAATTTTTATACTTTCAATATGAACAGAATTACAAAATTTTTTCTTTAAAAAATGATAACTTTTCAAATTTTCCATTTAAAATTCCCATTAATTAAATTATTATATCAAGTGATCAACAATGCATATTTACACGATAATTATAAAAATTTGGTTAACGCAAACAAGTGTTAATTTCAAAGTGCAATTTGAAATAAAAATTTCACGCGCTTCGAAAAATTATTGCGAAAAAAAAATTTCTTTCAGAATATTCTTCCCTATTCGTATATCAATCCTATCAAGAAAAACAAAAGGAAAAAGGAGAAAAGCGCAGAGGGCAGTATTTGGTCCACGAAGATACTTCAATTTCCACCTCCCAGAAAACGTCAATCATTCCGAAATTCCCAAACAGCCCCAGCTAAACCCTCTTCCCCGGTAAATCAAATCCTGACCGTCCACTTTCATCCCTTCCGCTTGTCCTTGATCCACCACACAATCAATCCTCGTCCTTCCATCCCCTCGAAAATCCTTTTTTCTCTTCGCATCGATACGTTGATTGCAAATCGATCGAGGTAATTGTCTTTGCTGATTTTTTCTCCAATTTTAATATCTTTCTAATTTCTTTTTAGTTTTATTTCACTCACGAATTTTATTTTATTACACTCCATAAACGATACGATGAAATTTGTAAAGAAAAAAATATATATTTGCGTTTTTATTCATCATTGTTAAAATTCTCTCTCTCTCTCTCTCTTTATCTCTCTCTTATGAAAATTACGTTCGCACGAAATTCAAAATTTTCAGGTTAATCGAATTTCCTTCGCAACACGTTATCCGGATACTTTCCATGTGTTAAGTAGATCAAGTTATGCTCGCAAGGTCTCAAAGTATCAAGGTCATTTATCCTTTAACCTCGAATGATTAACACATGTAACGAGAAAAATATGAAAGAGAAGATACGTTCTCTTCTTCCATTAAAATGCATATACGAAATAACGAAACAAAATTTTGAGAGAAAGAGAGAGAGAGAGAGTGAGAAAGAAAAGAAAAGAAAGAAAAAAGAAGAAAACGATACCGTGAAAAAGTCAAATCGGACATTTATTCAGATCGATTCTTCCTCCGGGTCTTTGACTCACGCCGACTAAACCCAACAACCATCTCTCCTCCACCGTAAAGCTTTATTCCTCGAGAATACGCGGAGAAGTCGAAGTGGAAGCCGAACAAACCAGATGACGTGTTGCGGGTTACAGTGGTGGCGGGTGTGCGCGCGCGCGTGTGTATTTAAGTGGGTATGCACGCGTGTGTTTGAAACAGTTTTATGGAAAGGGAAGCACGACGCATGCTTCCTTGTTTAATGTCGGCCCGGCTCGAGGGATACGAGTGTTACACGGTGTGTTCAGTGGCTCTACGCGCTGGATCCACGCTGATCGTTCCTCGTGGATCGCGTGCGATCCGTGAATCACGGGTGGATCGCGTTCCCACCAGGCCATCCCGTTCTCGATCGGCGGCATCCCGTGAGTGTCAATTCCGTCTTCTTTCCAACCAATTTCTTCGTGTTTTTTTATTTTTCAAATATATATATTTCTTTTATTTTTTTAATTTAACCGTTTCATTTTATTTTTCTATTTCGTGATTCTTTTTTTTATTTATATATATGTATATATATATATATATTTTTGAATGTTAATCGTGATTGTATTTTGGAAAAGTATTCGTTTGTATTTCTTTTGCTTTTATTCTTTTTTTTTTTTTTTTATCGGTGAAGAAGTTACAATAATTTTACCGGTTTCTGATTCCGATAAGATAAATAATTTCTAATGGAACGTCAGACGTCATTGTTTATCATACGTTCAGTTTGAGAGTGTAAACTTACTTTCGAAATTACAAACTTAGAAATTACAGTAAATCGAAGCAGTTAGATATAAGATATTTTTGTGTATATATGAATTTAAAAAATATATAATTGCAACTATATTATGTAATCTATTAAAAATATTTGCCATATTTTCTAAAATAAATAGTTCGAGTGAGTTTATGTGTTGGTAAATATTGATTTATCAAATTTGATGATCGAATTAGAAAAAATAAATCTCGATTTGACAGAGTGAAAAAATAAATGATAAAATTATTAAATAAAATAAAAATTTTTTTAATAATGTATTGATACTACGTGATAATTTTATACTACGTGAGTATTTATACAAAATTTAAATGACTTTAAAAATATTTTATTTATATATCTAATTTTTCTTTTTTATACATTTAATTTTTTTAATTATTGATTACGTGAAAAAATCTTAAAAGGATTTCATGCACTGAAGAGATTTTGCATGATCGATGAATCGATGGATAATTTTTGAAAATAAAATTATTGGAAATTGCAAATTTAGAATTTTTAAAATTTCTTTTTGCGTTTACTTAAGATTTGATTGACAATTACTATTGCAAATTATTGTATGTAATCTTATAATCTTTTTTTATTTCTATTGCAGTTGTAAACATTTATTTGTTTCGAATATGATTATTAATTTTATCTTAATAACTTTAATTTATCTTTTTTCGAATTATCGAATATTATTGTGCAAAATTTGATTTTCGATTACTTTCATAGCGAAGGTCCATGGTTTTATATATTCTTAGCATAAAACAAGACAAATTTGCGTTGCTAATTTGAACTTCATTCTATTTGTTTGTGGCCAATAACTGTTACAAGGTGAATTTATTCCTTACATATTCTACAATTTTAAGTTTCTTCTTTCTTCTCTTTTTTTATAATTGTCAATCAATTTAAATCTTCGAATTTGCATTGACCATTAAAATTAAGAAGAAAAAAAGAGACTAGTAATAACAAGTGATCAAATTTTTAAACGTTTAATTTAAAAAAACACAATTTTCTTTTATTATTAAGAAATAATCACAAAAAATTTTAATTTTCTTCATTTCGTTCCATTCTATAATTTAATACAATCTTTTGTTATATAAAATCATAAAAATATAAGTGTAATATGTTTCTCATTTATATATCCCAGATAAAATATTTTATTAAAGTAGAAACGAAGAAAAAAATATAAAAATAAAAATTTTACGAAATTCATCGACTGCTTTTTTAAAATTTTTTAAATATTTATTTGAACCAAGTAATGTACTTTTAAACAATGGTATACATAAATGTGATTGTAATAAAAAAAATCTTATGGGAATGAAATGAAAATAGAATATTTTCTAAAGAAAAATAAATGAACGTCGTTACATTAATTCTTATCGTATGACGTTTTCGTACGTGAAAACATAATTTTGAAGTTGGGCTGCAGACGTGCACTCTTAACCAGAGCTCGATCTCTGATTGATCCCACTATAAGCTTTCAAACGTGTCAGTATAAAATGTATACAAGGCCGTGTATATTCGTACGAAGAACGTAATCAACAATTTTTCAACATAAATTCGTTATCTGTTACTAAATGTAGAATTATGTCATCGAATGAAAATCCTACGATTCTAATCGACACTTTAATCTTACAAAATTCATTTCTTTCAAAAAATTCAATTTTCTGTGATATAGATATTTAATAAAATATTATTGGTGATATTCTTCTTCTAAATTCAAATTTTATATATACTAATCTAATAGTAACATTTTTTTTTTATTTAGATATGAAAAATTTTGTATTTAAATCGACTATTTAAAATGTTAAGATTTATCGAATTGATTGAAATTTATATGCAAAATTTTTATCTCATTATAATCTTTATCAATTTTATAAGAATCATCTTCTTAATCAATATTTCTTTCTTATTTTTATTTGGCTTGTTGTTCGAAAACTGACATCTGTAATTCGCATTCACAATTATTTAAGTATAGCTAAAAATAGAAATTTTTTTAAAATCACGAAAGAAAGAAAGAGACAGAGAAAAATTTTATCGAATTTTGCATCGAATATCGATTCATCATTAAAAAAGAACGATTTAACTTGTCATACGAGAGTTAATAGATGTAATAATTTTATAATTTATCATATATATTTACATTATAACCTAGAGCCAAAATCCATTTAAATAAAATTGATTAAGCAATTAATAATTAGTAATTATACGATTAACGAAAGGAAATTTTGATTAAGGGATGGATTAGCTTATATTGTTATTGAATTTTGAAGCTTTAAAAATTAATAATTAGATAATTGATTGCATAATTGTAGTAAATAATAAAGAAATTTACTACGAATTAATCACAATTAAGGTCTTAACAATTAATAAAATAATAAACGATGCTTTTCATAAATTAACAAATCAAAGTTAAAACTGTGTATTTTATAATACAAAATCAATGGAAAATTACGAGGAAAAAATATATATAATTTGGTTTAATTGCAAATCTTGCTTGAAAATGATGAATTATTTATGAATTTAGCAGTATTTATTTAATGTATATAGTCTGAATCTCATTATATGATTTTACTTTAGAACTTGCAAATTTATCATACATTATCATTACTATTGTTATTGTAAACAAAGCCAATGAGATAACATTAAGTGTCAAATCAAACCTTTGTCATAAATCTATATAAAAAGAAATCATGAAAGAAAGAAGGAAAAGAATTAGAATTAAAAGAGATTTCTTATATTTCGAAATAACTTCTTATATTACGCGAAATAAAATATTTACACAATCTTTTAACGTAGAATGTGACAATTTAAGAGATAAATAGAGCGAAATGCCTAGAAATACGATTAATTAAACACAAATTATAGTTTTAATTTTATTCTCCCTGCATATTCGTTCATATTTCGTGGTTATGGGCAAGGACAATTTGTTAAAATTTTAAATAGCTAGGCTAAAAGTTGACATCAAAAATGTCTCTAATATTTATTTTCCTTGGCATTGCAACGAAACGCATTACACGGTCACGGAGATGGATGTAAAAGGTGCCGACCGAACATATCAAGGTATCAAAATTGTACGAAACGTTGCAGTTAAAGATTAAATATTTTAACTGGCACGAATTAATAGCAAACATAATAGCATATTGTAAACAATCGAAGGATACTAGAATATTAAAGAGTAATCCGTGAAAATTTTACACACGCATGATGTTGAATGAATTGAAAATATTCATGGGTTGCCATTCAGAACAAACGCAGAAAGTTAAAAAGTTGTCGGTCATTTTTTTTTTTTATGTTGTAAGAAATCTAAGTTTGCATTGGACGAAGAGAAATGAAGAGATAATGGAATATGCGTATCGAAATTTATTATAATCATAAAATTTATTTTCGATTTTGAAAAAAATTTGAAAATTTTTTCGAATACAAAAATTTTTAAATTCATTTAGATATAATATCTAAAAATACGTAACTTGCATTTAATTAACAATTCGTTATAAATGATAACACTTCTAGTTTTAAATTATTATAAATTAACGTGATAATTACAAGTCATTATTGCTGGGACATTTTCACTACGTTATCGTACGAATAAAAATGAAAAATGCATGTTTAAAGAGTTATGTTGAAAATTATAATATTCATCGCTTGCATTTCAATGTAAGCATATTTTTTAATAAAATAAATGTATATATTTTTAATAAAATAATTATCTAATATTTAAACGTCGTACACACGACTTTCATAACGAAAATTTCGATAAATTATGCAATTGGAGCATAAAAAAAAAAGAATTTCAAATACAATATCCTATAAAATTTCCCTCTCCGTCATTGCCATAAACTCTGCAAACCATTTCTACGCGCTATCTCTCCCTTACACTACCCTCTTTTATATCCCCAACACATCCACGTATCCGAAGATTCGATGATCTTCCAGGAAAACAAAACCCTTGAAAACACATATCGTTGCGTGTATTGTGTATACCACCAATATTTTCACAACAGATTCCCTTAAAACCCGGTGTCAATATTCTCTTTAAGACTCGAGATGAATGAAGTTTAACCAACCGTGAACGGATTCCGGGATCAGGGCCAAATAATTTTGCAGGATATTTCTCGGATACAATGTTTTGTTTATGTATATATGTATATATGTATATATATATATACATGAATATTTGGAACAGGAGTCACAAGGGAGCATTTTTGGAGAATCGATCCTTGAGAGCTCGAATACAAATGTTGATATACGAAAGTTATTCGTCAAGTTAATCAGCGATTGAAAATAGAATGATATAAAGCGTGATATAAAGCAACCAGAGATAAATCTGTCTCAATCTCCATCTTACAGATAAATCTTAACCGATATTTTCGTATACAACTTTTGTGTTTGGTTTGCCCTTTAAAATCGACTCTAGTGTTCTACGAATATCTTAAGCGTTATAATGTTAAATATACCCTCGTTTATTATCCCCCAGAAGAGGATTAAGAATTTACATTTCATCACATTCCAAGATATTGGAATCGTGCGAGTTCGTAAAATGGAAAAAAACAAAAAAAAAAAAATTTCGCTCGAAACTTTCGAAAGCGGCTTCGACCCGGCTTTCTTCGAAAATCTATTTTTCCGTTCGACCTCACGCCCGCACGCACGCATCCCGTTTTTTCCCCTTCGGCTTAGCGATCTTCAAAAATACGCGAAGGTTATGAAGATGAGGCGATAAACAACAAACAGTGGATATGTTCCCGGTATTTCTTTTTTTTATCTCTTTATCTCTTTATCTCTTTATCCCTTTCATTATTTTGAAGAGGAAGAGATTTGAACAATGAGTGAACGACTAAAAGTGACGAAACTTTGTGTGGGATAGAATGAAGCTAAATAGTGAAAAAAAAAAAAAAGAAAATACACGATATGAAATGTACGATAAAAGGATTCGAGTTAAAGTTAATTTAACGCGGTATTAACAAAGATGGACAGTCGTCACAGATCTAATAAAAGATCTGCCGTTTTACCAGGAAGCACGCCGGAAAATTGTAATCGAATGCGTGTCGTTACAGTGATGAAAATATGATTAGCTGCGAGATCTAAAATATTTGGCAAATTGTCACGAGAAATCTTCGCAAGAGCCAGCTCGCGATGACAAATTTATCAATCTTCACGGGAACGGAAAATTGAAATGTTTCTGCGAAGCCACGCGACACAAATATATAACGAATCACTTTATATCTCCTTCTTGTAATTCAACATTTTTATCCATTTTTTTTTTTAACAAACGAAAGAAAGAATTTTAATTTTATAGAATTTTAATAATTGATTTTCGTGAAAAATTATATCAATTATAGGCTAATCTAGCACGATTTATAGCATGGAAAACAATGAAATAATCGATAAATAATTCTGCAACAACGTATATTTTTCCAAGTGTCATAAATCCTAGATTTCTTCTTTTCAAGAATCACATCAACACTTTGCAAAATTATGGATGGCCTTATTATGGACTAAGCAAGTGTCGTATTGTCAAATTTTCAAAAAAGTTGGAAATTCTTTAAATTGGTTATTGGTTAACACAATTTTTCGTATTTCATATTCCCAAAAGCATCGATATGGAAAAGCGAAAGACAAGGAAAACAATAAGAACTTTAAAGAGGAATTCGTAAATAAAGATTATGTTTTCCATCGTAAAAACTTTCAAAAAAATCTTTATTTCGTCGTTTCGTTTTGTTCTTCATCTTTTTTGTTACGAAAAATTGGAATTGGAATTGAAAAAAATTGGAAAAAATGGAATTTTTGAAGGATCTATGTTACAAAATACTCGCAAAAAATGAAAAGAGGCTTTCATTGATTCGTGCGACATTGGCTCATTAGATAGGTGTAAATTAACGTACTATGAATGTTTCGTGAAACATTTTCTGAGTAATATTTAACACCTATGATATTACTTCTTTAAGAAAAATTCTGAAAAATATATAAATGAAAATTCCTGTTCAAAAAGAAGATCTAGCTCTAAGAAAATAATCATTCATTTATGAATGTATGTACTGTTTTATTACATGTACAGTTGGACAATACACGATGCAATTTATTATTTATTATTGATAAAAGATTGGAATTTCAAGTAAAAAAGTAGTTTTGTCTTTTTTTTTTACAGATTCAAGGAGACGCAATTGACTTGTACTTAAAGCTATGGATGATGAGGTGATTGGTGGAGGTCAAAATAAGAGATCACCAATGACTTTGAATGTCAGTGGGTTATGGGACGTGGTCCCACGATTGGATCATTACAGGTTCGTGTACAGCAATATTTTCTTTCATTGATTTATTATTTTTATTTGTTAAACTTTCTTCGATATGTGAAATTTTGTATATATTTAAATTTACTTGTTATTTAATTTTTTATTTAATTTCGTTGATTGATCTTTATAGATTCAAAAGTTACAATATCTTATATTATATAGTTTATGAAAAATACAATTTTTATTCATTATAATAAATTACAACTAACGAATAAAAATATTACAATTTTTATGAAAATCTCAATGAAAATTTAACGAAAAAAAGGTAACCTAAGTAACTAAAGTTTAACAAATTGATCGAAAACAGTAAAAATAAGATTTAAATGCATTTCTTTTGCGTGAAATCACAACTCACGATTCACAAAAATAAATTTTCACAAATTTCTGAAAAAATGAATAAAATGTCGAAATAACATTTCGAGTTATATAAATTATCAATTAACTTCAAATTAATTTCAAGTCGAATCCACTTATTCGTAATGTAATTGCAAAAATGATGAACGATTTATTAATTTAATCGCTATTATCAATTTATTGAAAAATATTGCATTCGTGTATTATAATCTCATATAATTTTCTGTACTTTAAAATTTCAATATTATTATTTTTGTTCTGTATGAAAAAAATTAATAAAAATTAAATCCGATATTTTATTTCATCATTATCAATGAGATACGAAACGGTTAATTTTTCATTATCGGTGTGCGAAACGTATTTCCTATCTAATTAGCCAGTTCACTTGCAACGGTATTTAAAAATCCATTTCCTCTAAACGAGGAAACAATTTTACATTTTTACCGATAAAAAATTAACCATCAATCATACACATTATATGCATTTTAACTATTTTTCTACAAATAATAAAAGCTAATAAAAAATACGTGTTACAATTTAAAAAAAAAAAAAAAAAAGAAAAAGAACTTCATTACATAATTCCTATAGATATTACAAGAAAAGATATAATCCAAATTAAAAGATATTACAAAGAATTATATAAAATTTGTATTAATGATTAATACTCTTTCATATCGTTTGATCTTATCCTAAATTTAATTAGCCCTATATCCAACACCATTATAGAAAGTTATACAAAAACATTTTTACTTTTAGATTGAGCCGTCGTGCTAAGAGGCCATCGTTGAGCACCCTGCACGAAGGAAATCTTATAAAGGTAAGATTGCCACACCCTGTGAACATTCTTCGTAATACCCTTGTTTGTAATATCATCGAATGCATTGGAAAGTGCTCCGTAATTGCTCAATGCCTTTTATGGATCGATTTTGATAAATTTTTATTTAGAATAGTTTAAAGAAAAAAATGGAATAGATGTAAAAATCTCGTTAAAATACGAATAAATAAGTACGAGATTTAGATCATCGTAGATTAGATATTCTTTTTTGTTTGAAAAAATGTTAGAAAAATTTTAACTTTTTATTTTTTTTTTTTTTTACTTTCAAATAGTTATTAAGATTTTGTTTCTTTATATCAAGTGCTGTCTATTTTAAAAGTCATGAACTCTTTCGTTTATACGTGTTACAGTGTTAACAGTATTTCACAACAAAAGTCGTTCATTTTCGTTAGAATCATGCTGTGCAATTAAATGTCTGATATTACTGTTACAATAAAAAGTTTGCTTCTCCCCAACAGATATTTATAACGATTTAGTTTATGATCTAGAGAAAACTAACAAGAATAAAGTAAACAAAAATGTGAAATGATTTTTTTGAATTTCATTAAAATCATCATTAATCAGTTAGCACCTATGTTATTCCTTCGTCATTTGAAAATTGAAAAAACTTTTTAACATTCTCAGATTTATTTATTTATTATGAATCATATTTCATACGTTGCATTATATTTATAACTTTTACATTTTTTTATTGTATATGCCTCCTTTGTATTATTCTAAGATTTATTCTTTTCTTTGAATTATCATAAAATTATATCCCATAATTCAATTACCTCCATTATATTAGAATCGCACACACATCATCATTATTAGATCGCATCAAATATTATCACAGAAAACAGTTCGACGCAATATGCAGAAGTAAAACGAAATCGTGCGGTCAGCATCGTATTTTGATATTGTCGGAAGTAATATAGGTCATTTATTCCATTAGGAAATGTGCGAATGAATCGTGCAATAGATGTTAGAAATTAGAAATGCAAATAATAGTAATAATGTTAATACAAATATGCGCAATTCTTCTTTGAAATCGATTATTTTTCAACGATGACTCATTATCAGTTTGATCCCAATAATGAATTCTTCTTTAAATTTGAATTTCCTTCTTTAAAATCTCAAATACCTCGTTTCTTTTCCTCATGTATGTTGTATATGTTCGATAATTGGTTTACATTTTTTATTTCTAGTTTCATTGTATATTAATTGTTTAATTTTCATCGTAACAGTTGTGATGTCAGAAATTTTGTAATTTTGATCGTGTCACTTTGTTTAGAATCAAGTATTAATTATGAAATTATATGTTAAATTATTAGTTTAGTACCAATTAATCTTTAATTTTTTTTATTTTCTACGTACGTAATACTTTTATTTGAAAATGATACACGATCCTTCGTTTTATCGATTTGTCTTTCCGATTTCGTTCCTCCATTTTATTTTGAAAGACAGTCAAGATCGTACGGATATATCAAAATACATATTACATTTCTCAGACTTTCAAAGAAGACTTGAAGGATCGAACACGTATAAAGATAAAATTTGTTAAATTACATTTTGATTACATTTGATACATTTGATCATAATATAATATAAATTTTTTTCATTTTTTTAACTTATCGTAACACTCTGAATTTTAATTATTGAAAATCAATAAGAATGAAAATCAATATTGAAAATCAATATAAAAAAATATAGAAATATATTCAAAATTTATTTATACCGTTTTTGACAAAACGAAATAAATATAGCATTAGAAGTGATAAGTTAATCAAGTCGTAAAGCTCGTAGAGTCAAATGAGATCCGCAGGAGTTTCCCTCCCTCGACAAGGACGATCGAACTCATAACGAGAGTTGCGAAGGATGACAGTATATTAAGTTTACACAGCAGTAAATATCAGCTGCGAGGAAAATTAGAAAAGGTATCGAGAATTTTGAAATTCACATTGCTTCTATCGTTAATAAAAAAAAAAAAAAAAAACGTAAAAATAATCCAAATAATTT
>NW_006263460.1:464173-464719 GCF_000469605.1 Apis dorsata
GTCAATACATCTACACAACACATCTACAATCGATACAAATTATAAAATTAACGAACGAAAACATTAATTCTATGATCTTCTAATGATCTTTCAAGGGATGAAGAATAAATGACGACAGAAATACGATACAAAAAAAAACGCACTAAAAAGAAGGGGAGGGAAGGGGAAAAAGATAAAAATAAACTTTTGGAATTTCAGGACCCGAACATAGAGGCTGGTCAAGTCGGGATATCGCAGCAAGGACACACGGGGATAAAGCTAGGATGGATCCAAGGTGTTCTCATACCGTGTCTGCTCAATATATGGGGTGTAATGCTATTCCTGCGATTGTCGTGGGTGGTGGCACAGGCGGGCATACTACAGAGTATCATTATTATTGGAATATCGGCGGCAGTCTGCGTCATCACGACGCTTAGCCTCAGTGCAATTAGTACTAATGGGGAAGTAAAGGGAGGTGTGTTACGGGACCCCCGTCCTTTCTCTCTTCTTCTCTCCTTCTTTTCTTTCTTTCTTTCTTTCTTTCTTTTTTTTTTTTTTTTTTTTTTT
>NW_006263460.1:464975-472340 GCF_000469605.1 Apis dorsata
AGTAGCTATCTACCGGAATCGAACGTTGATAATTGTTTTTCCGTGAAAAAGAGCTTACGAAGTCCTTGAATTTAACCATGTCAAATCCTATTCACTTCTATCTTGCAGTATAAGAAAAGAAGTCTTTTTCGAAAGTAGAAGAATTTATGGATTAAAATAACACGTTCGATTTATATTTTTATTTTTTATTATATCTCAATCGATTTCTTTCCTTTGTAAAATTTTATCCGTTTATGTAATATGCCTTATATGAACGAATAAATAATTATTGGATCGAATAAAATTGAATGGTTAATGCAATTGTATGAATTATATAAATTATGATTTCTATAGGTGGTATATATTTCATCATATCACGCACCCTTGGGGCGGAATTTGGAGCCTCGGTGGGGATCGTATTCGCATTTGCAAACGCTGTTTCAGCATCTATGAATACCATTGGTTTCTGCGACTCCCTGAACGATTTGTTGCGGGAAAATAATCTAAAAATCATCGACAATGGAGTGAACGACGTTCGAATCGTCGGAATAATCGCATTGATCGTCATGATATTGATCTGTGCGATTGGTATGGAGTGGGAGTCGAAGGTATTTATTTTATGATAAGAAAATATATTTCACTTATGATAAGAAAATCGATTAATTGATACATAAGAATTTTATGATACGAGTTGAGTACTGTTTTTCTTGATGAAAATTAAAATTCTGTATGATAGCAAAATTAATTATTTTTTTGATTTAAACTCATTTCTTTCAGGCTCAAAATTTCCTTATAGCCATCATTGTTGCAGCTATTTTCGATTTTTTAATCGGTACTATCATTGGGCCCCATAATATAGAACAAAAAGCACAAGGATTTTATGGATTCTCTTGTAAGTTAAATTTATATAAGATACATAAAAAATTTGATATCTATAAAATATGAATGATAAAATATGAATGATAATATTGTGTCTAAATATATTTATATATAATTTGTTTAAAAAAAAAAATAATTGGTAATAGATTCTTAATCGATTCCTATCGAACGTTATTCGATAATTGTCTAAAAAGGATATTTCAATAATTAATGAAATATCAATAAATAGAAATTCTTTATTTCAAATTCTTAGACGATGGTATAAATCGAAAAATTGAACTTCCTACCTTCAAATATGATTAAAAATAAATTATTTAATCCCGTTAATATAAATCTATATATTGATATTGCACTTTCAATTAATATAATAATTCTTATCTATCCCTCCATATAATATTTTTAAACGAATTATATTTTTTTTTTTCTTAAATCCATAAAGCTGAAGTTTTCATGAAGAACTTAGGGCCGAATTATCGGTTCTCTGAGAATAGCAACCAAACGTTCTTCTCCGTGTTCGCCATTTTCTTTCCATCCGTGACCGGGATTCAAGCTGGCGCCAACATCTCTGGCGATTTAAAGGATCCAGCGAGTAGCATCCCGATTGGAACTCTTCTCGCGTTGCTAATTTCGATGCTGAGCTATGTCACTTTTGTTTTCTTTGCCGGTGGCGCCGCACTCAGGGATGCCAGTGGCTTTGTTATGAATAATACCATTATAGATTGCATACCAAATGTCAACTGTAGTTTTGGATTGCACAACAGTTACTCGGTATGGTATGGTATATGATTAATAATATATATATATATATTTATCGATATGAAAGGCAAATATTGATATTTCGATGCTCTTTCTAATTTTCAATATTTGTATTCAATTTAATTATTATAATGATAAATACATTAAAATTTATTAATTGTTTTAATATATTTTTCGCTATTTGTGCATCGAAAATAAATATTTGAAAATATATAATATAATATAATTGATATAATTTTTTAATTATTTTTATTTCGAATATGTAATGTTTGAAAGTATATAAAGTTTTATTCGTTTATTTATTGTCATAGTTTTTGTATAATACAGCTTTTTATTTTTATATATTCTTAATAAATTGTTATTAAGATCTCGTTGCGTTTTTCTACTCGTAGGTGATGCAACTTATGTCAGTGTGGGGTCCATTTATCTATGCCGGCTGCTTTGCTGCAACACTTTCCACAGCCTTGACAAATTTGCTATCGGTACCACGATTGATACAAGCGCTGGGACAAGACAGGATTTATCCCGGCTTGATTTATTTCAGCAAAGGTTATGGAAAACATGGTGAACCTTATCGTGGATACGTACTCACGTTCATTGTTGCAACGTTGTTCCTTTTGATAGGTATAAACAAAATTGAATCATTTTTTCAAATAAAAGTGAATTTACACGTAATACAAAATAATCACGTAAAATATTTATGAATTAACGTTTAAATGAAATATAAATAATAATTTTTTTTTACAATTCTTTTATTAAGTTTATTTTGTATATATGAAATTAAACATAACTTTCTTCAATTTTTTGAAACATAATTATTTATCAGAATCAATAGGAAAGTATTTCAGAAAACTGTAATTTTCAATCAATGAGTTTTTGTGCATTAAGTTGTTATGTAAATATAGAAATATTATATTAAATTAATTCAAATCGTCAAATGATATTTGCGTATACTCGAATAATAAATTCTCTTTTTTCAGCAAACTTAAATATGGTCGCACCTTTAATCTCAAACTTCTATCTAGCGTCATACGCTTTGATTAATTTCTGCACTTTCCATGCAGCGCTTATTCGACCACTTGGATGGCGTCCTACCTTCAGAGTAAGTAATAAAATAGAAAAGAATGAAATTTAATTTCTATTCAAATTTTTATCGTTATTTAAAGAATGTATAGCAATTACATGTTAAATAATTAGTAACGATAAAAAAGAATTATTAAAATAATTGAAATAAAAAAATCTTTTGTTTACAGTTTTACAATACTTGGCTGTCTCTCTCAGGTTTTATTACCTGCGTTGCCATAATGTTCCTTATCGACTGGGTGACATCGCTCATCACATTTGTCATTATTTTCGCATTATATTTGATAGTTGTGTATCGAAAACCAGATGTGAATTGGGGTAGCAGTACGCAGGCCCAAACGTACAAAACTGCACTTTCTATTGTTTATCGGTAAAAACATAATTTGTAATTCAATTTTCATTACTTTCTTTTTCATTTTTCAATTTCTGAATATCCGTTCTTATTTTAATTTGATTGATCAACTAATTTTTTTTAATGTTAATCATTAGTATTAGATAAATAATATATTCAGGACGATTATTTAAGATTTAAGAAATATAAAAATTGAACAAAAAATATTTCTATACAAAATGTTATATTTACAAGTTAATTGAATCACTATACGAAATTATACAACTCCATAACGATCAATATCAGAATCAAATTGCAAAAAATTTCTATCAAAAACCTAAAAATTTTAAATCCGCCATTTTTTTTTATTAATTTTATTTAATTTAAACTTCTATCTTTAACTTATTCACGAAACAACATACGTTTATAAAGAAGTTATATTTTACAGATTGAATTCCATCGATGAGCACGTCAAAAATTACGCTCCTCAAATTTTGGCATTGAGCGGAGCTCCTGGCGCCAGGCCAGCGTTATTGCATCTGGCAAATCTCATCACGAAAAATCACTCGCTGTTGATTTGCGGTGAAATATGCCCGGTATGCGATTTAAAATAATCAAATTCGTTCCTCTATCCCTTCGTTGCTTTCATAGAAATACTAATCGTTTCAAATTCTCGTTAATCATTTTATCCTTTGGGCCTTGAACTCGATAACAATTTATATAAATATTTTTATTAACAGACTCGTTTATCATATCGTTTGCGATCAATGCGACTGAGAAACGGTTACGCGTGGTTGCATCAACAGCGTATAAAATCTTTCTATCATGTGGTGGAGGATTTAAGTTTCGAACGGGGTGCATCGGCTTTGATGCAGGCAACAGGTGTCGGAAAATTGGCGCCGAACGTTGTTTTGATGGGTTATAAAACGCACTGGTCAACGTGCAATCACAAAGATCTTCAGGAATATTTCAATGTGCTTCAGTAAGTTTCTTCAGAATTTGTCGAAAATTAAAACAGAGTGGTTGAGAAATACGAATATTCGTGGCAGTATTCTTTGAACCATCGATTCTAAAGGATACAACAAATACAAAAATTGGTGTTGATGTTTATTTATGGAAAAATGCGTATTCGTATACTTATGTGTATTTCTGCATCATTTAGTTTGATTGAAAATTTTTACAACGATGGGGATAATTAAATTTTCATACAGATTAGTATAAAATTAGTATTAAATATGAATATAATCGATATTCGTTAAGTATTATTTCATCTAATGAAATTTTATATTGTTTATGTTAGTAACGCGTTCGATCAAAAACTGGCAGTAGCCATGTTGCGAATTGCGGAGGGTTTGGACTGTTGTGAAGTTGCCACGGCGAACGGCGATGATGAACACGGTGTCTTAGCGCAGAGTAGCTACGATTTAACAGGAAACACTTTGATGCACGTGGATAGCAATTTGTCAATGTCCAGCCAAATTCCGAGAGTGCAAAGCGTGCCAACAATGGGTATTTATAATAATATTTTATGTTTATTTAATATTTGCAATTTTTGAAAAAGAAGAGTTTAAAATAGTAGTAGTATCTTTAATAAAATAGTAATTTTATTAAAGATAAATTTATATTATGAATAATTAGTATAGTAAAAAAATAAGAAATAATTATAATTTATAAATAAATCATTTTTGCATTGTTTATTATTATTGTATAAATAGCTATTACGTGAATCACATATAATTGTTGTAAAAATATTCTAAAAAGTAATTAATGTTTAACGTTTGATTTTAATTTTATTTTAGGAAGTCAATTCGTGCCTATCGATGGTCCACAAATTATTAGAGATTCGCCTACTCATGGAAGTGCTCGAGAACATTTGAAACAGAAACGAAAACATGCTATAGAGAAACTAATGTAAGTTAAAATTAATTGTTATTTTCAAAGAATAAATTTTATATGGAAGATTTAAACGAAAAGTTTTCGAAAAATCAAAATCGAATATTACAATTTTAATTGAATGGATATTTTTTTGAAAAATTCACTTTTAAATTATTTTTAGACGAAAATTATTTAAAATGTATAATAAATGAGTGATATTTCAAGGTTTAATTTAATTTTTAAGGGAAAAACGCCATGTAATGCCATCTATACCTGAACGCTTAGCGATTTTTCAAAGAAAGCACAAAAATGGTACAATTGATGTATGGTGGCTATACGATGATGGAGGTAATTCATAAAATATTTTTTCATAATACGTATCTTCAAGCAATTAGATTATTAATCAATCAAGATTTTCAATGTATATTTTTAATCGATATATTTATTTATCTTAAAATAAATGAGTAAAATATTTTTATATAAATATTTTTGAACTTACTTCATGTACATACATATAATACATAATATAACAATTATAAATAGAAAACATTTTTAACAAATTTTAATTAATTGAATTAAAAAATTTATATTAATATTGCAATAATTATATTAAGAATTTTTACTATATTTATAGCCTTTTATTATTATTAAGATTATATTTCGTTTTCGATATTTTCAACAGGAAAAAACAAAACAAAAATTGCATGAAAATTTCTAATAATTTTAAAAAATTCAAACAAAATAATAGAAAATATTATTTGAAATTTATAAAACATTTAATGAATCATTTGTTTACATTTTATATAAAGATACTCATTTTTAAGTGGCAGAAATTTATATTCGACAGGTTTAACGATTCTTCTTCCATACATTATTAGTACACGCTCAAATTGGGAGCATTGTAAAATGAGAATTTTTGCATTGGCCAATCACAAACAAGACATTGTAGCACAGGAGAAAGAGTAAGTTAAAAATCAAAAAGAAAATTCTCATAATTATAAATATTTCAAATTACTTTTTATTTAAATCAATATTTTCTATCAAATATATTTCTTTATTTAAATATTTTTTTTAAATTTAATTTATTTATAATTACAAATATCAATTATAATCAAAATTAAATTTAAAATAAATTTTAGATATTATCTTTAACATAAAAATTTGAAAAATTTAAAAATCGAAATAAAAAAATACTAATCAATCAATGTATATAAATATCAATGTTATTTTTATAATTTTCAGAATGGCCGAAATAATGACAAAGTTCAGGATAAGATATACCAGTTTAAAAATGGTAGACGATATAAGCGTTCAACCAAAACAAGAAACATTAGATTTTTTCGATAAACTCATATCTAATTTCCGAAAAAATGATGTATCTGATACAGGTAAAATAATGAATTTAGATATTTTATCTAAAATTTAAGATTAAAAAAGATTATATTAACTGATAACTTCATTCATTTACCGATAATTAATAAAATAATTAAAAAATTATTTAAATTATTAAAAGATAATTAGTTAATTAAAAGATTATTTCAATATTTCATTATAGAATGCTGCGTAACAAATCTTGAACTTCAGACTTTGAAAGATAAAACGCACAGACAACTCAGACTACGAGAACTTCTATTGGAAAACTCAAGTCAGTCTACCTTAGTTGTAATGTATGTATACACAAAAATTATTTACATTATTATAAAGTTCAACAGCAAAAATAATATCTTATAAAACAATTGCAAATCTTAATCTTCCTTTTTTTATATATATATTGAAAAATAGAATTTTTCAATATATATATAACCTATTATCAATAATGCTTAATATAAAATTTATCAATAAATATTTTTTTTCTATCAAAAAAATATTATATGTAATTTTCAAATATTGAATTCTAGATATTAATTTTTTTTTAACAATATTAAAATAATATATTTGAAAATTAATAAATAAATGAATAGTTTTTGAGATTTTTCTTTTTTAATTATAGGTCACTACCAATGCCAAGAAAGGGTGCAGTTTCCGCTCCATTGTACATGGCATGGTTGGAAGCTTTAACCAAGAATATGCCACCGACTCTTTTGATACGCGGAAATCATACTTCAGTGTTAACTTTTTATTCGTAGTTCATATTATTTTAAACCAGTGTTTTTCAATCTTTTTAGATTAGCGATACATTTCGAAACTAGTAAAGTTTTTGCGACACATCATAATTGTTAAGATAAAAATTTTCATTTATTTAAAATAATAACATATAATAACACTTGTTATAATATATTATTTACTCAAAAAAGAAAAAAATGTTTTAAAAATATTACTAAATATAAAAATATTTATAAAAATATTGATATATTATATTTTAATGACATTTATATTTTACATATTATAACAAGGATTTTTTTATATCGCATTTTTTAACATTATTTATATATCAATAAATATTAAATATTTTTATATATAAA
>NW_006263460.1:472519-477365 GCF_000469605.1 Apis dorsata
TTAATCCTGTAACTTTGATACTTATTCATATAGAATTCTAGGACACATTAACAAAGAAATAAACAATACAAGCATTATGAAATTGTATTGAACTTTAAAGAGAAGTTTTATTTAGATAGTAACGAATGATTTTTATATTCAATATCAAATACAATATTCTGAAATATATTATTAAAAAAAGATAATACAATAGAGAAAATAGAATTTCATTTTTTGATTAAATGCAATGTACTTTTTAAGCGCACATTGATATAATATAATCAAATAATTTAATATGATATTCTTAATATTAAAAATTTTTTTAAGTGAACTAAATGTATAGTTTTAAATTTAAATTTAAATAATAGAAGACAAAAAATTCTTATTTCTTATCAATAAGAATATATTTATTCATTAAACTACATAAGAATTTTTATTGAAATTCTTTTATAGAAGAAAATGATACTTTTTTTAAAAGTATTTTTTTATTTTAAATGATATGATATTTAATAACAAAATATTTAATTATTATTATTGTTATTACTGATGTTTCAATAAGATATTCTTTTTATTATTCTAAAATAATTTTTAATTAGATATAAAATTTCTTAAATTTCTTAAAAAATGGACTTAATTATAAATTGTTATAAATTAATTTTATTTTATTAACAATTAAGTAAATAACTTTCAATATTTACAAAATTACTACCTTTTTCAAATATAAATATCAATTTAATTGCATATTTTATAATTTTTGAAAATTTGTAAAAAGAATTCTTATGTAATTTTGTAAAAGGAAGAAAGAGATTTACTTAGAAAGAAATTGCTGAAATTGTAAATTCTGCATCATTTGTAAATATAAAGATAATTTTAAAAAAAGATAAAAGAAAATTAAAATTAAATCTATAAGAAGCTTAAATAAAATATTTTATTTATTTTGCAATGCATTTAGTGACATTAAAAATATTTTATTATTTACAATAAATTTATTGTAATTTTTAAATTCCTGAATTTAACTTCTCATTTTAACATTTCAGGTTTAATATAATTTTATTATTTCACAATTTAATAATTTAAAAATTCACCAAATTTTTATCAAACTTGTATATGCATTAAAAAATTAAGTAATATTAATATAATTCAGGAATCAATGCTTCGTGTTCGATTTCTCCCATTGAATGAAGATGTTCTACAATCAATATCAATATAATTATCTGTTATTATTAATTGCTCTGTACAACGTATACATAAAAAATCTTATATACAAAATTTTGTAATAAAAATAATTGTGTTTTATGTAAAATCCATCAAAATCATGTATAATAGTCACTTTAACTAAATAGCTCACTTGTTAAAATGAGTCTCAAAAATTCTGGCAAAAACAGGTTGTATTTGCTCCAATATATCAGTTGTTAGCATTCCCCTTTGCTTTAATTTATATGCAGATGAATTGCATTCTCTCACTAATCTACTTGCAGCATAACTTGCAGCTATTGGTGGAGACAAAGCAGTTTCGTTATTTCCTGCACAAATAGCCCACCACCAAAATACAGCTAATGCTCCACATAATAAATCTCCTTGACCTCCACATCTTCGTCCAGAACCAGCTAATCCACATGACACAGCTTCTGTACCTTTATGTCCATCTGCAATTACATCCTTTGCTCCTTTATGTAAAATTATTACATTTTTCCCAAGTGCATCAGCTAAATGTTTAACATCATTTGCTTTAACCATTGGTGTAGGTTGAACATTTTTATCAAGTACTCCTTTAACAAGGCGACTGAATTCCATTGCATTAGGAGTAAGGATAGCACCTGGATATTCTTTTATTATATCAGGTTTCTGGCTAATCAAAAATAATCCATCTGCATCAATTACCAATGGCTTTTTCATATCACGACAAATTGAAATTAATTCAACAATTATTTTAAATACTTTATCATCTCTACCAAGACCAGGTCCAATAATAATTATATGTAAACGATCAAGCCATGGTCTTATTTGTTTAATTGCATCATATTGATCTAAAACTGGATGAACAATAGGTTCTGGGCTAAATGCTTTCAGTGGAAAGCTTGCATCTTTTACACAAAATATGTGCACTAAATCACATCCAGTACGGAGTGCACTCATTGCTGCATAATATGGTGCACCAGTATATTCAAGACTACCACCAAATATACCAATTCGACCATCTTGACCTTTATATTTGGTATTATTCAAATTTGGAATTACTCTTCTTATTCCTTTTAACATACGTTCATCATTTGATACTGTTGTAGACATGATGGAAACTAATGGAAACTTGTTTGAATTCCTACGGGCAAAATTCAAAATACCAAGAGCCATTCTCCAACTTAATAATAAAAGTTGCTCTTAATTACTATTTTCCTTTTACAAATAAAATGATGATTGATGTGAATGAATATCTTTTTATAATTGATATGTTTTATTGATTTTTACAAAATATTTTATAGTAGTAATAATATATAAATTAAGATGCACAATATTAAGATGAAACAAGCACATAGTAAAATACAATATTACCTGTAATGTTTTTAATATATAATTGAAGATTTGTATAACACTGCCGTTGTTTATTAAATATTAATTCAGAAGAAATCGAACAAGAATGACTACATAATGAGATAAAAAAATAGATAACCTCTAACCTATGTCAAATGTACGAAAATACACATATTTTCTGTTTCTATGTGTAAAAAATTAAATAAATAGATTTTTTAAATATTTTTTAGATTTCTATTCTTATATAAAATGGAAAAGGAATAGTATAACAAAAAACGAAAATTTTTAGTGAAATAATACGAAAATATAAACAAATGTACTATTAAAAGTTTTGAAAAACGATTGTCACTTCAGTGCCAGTAGTTATTAGTATTTAAATAAAAAAAATTCCTATATTTATCCGTTAATGAAAAATAAAAACTCAGAAATACAGAAAATAAATCGAGCAATAAAAAATTTAATATATATATTATTCTATTATATCTATGTAATAAATATTAATGCATTTTTAAATTATTACCTTATTCAACACAAAAATATAAAATGAAATTTTTTAGAAAAAATAACTTTCTGCAAAATAATTTATAAAATTTTGTAATGTACTTCTTAAGACAAATCGTTTGATATGCCGTATATTATATTGCGTGATCTGATACTATATATTTTTATATGTAAAAGATATTTGAATAAATAGTTACTTAATATATAAATTGTGCGTATTAACAAAGTACAAATTACACCTATAATTCTTATCAGAATTTCATGAACATATTATGAAATATGTGTATCATCATGACAATGCAACATTACAAAAATAATACTATACAATACATAATATTATATATATAATACCGATAGTAATATATATATAAAATTTTAAAATTTAAAGTTTTAAAATTGAAAAAAATTTATTAATTGAAAATTCCTGGGATTTTAAACAATATTTTCCTTTCTAAAAACTTTCGTTACGACTTTATCAACGAGAAAAACACTGACCAATCATAAAACACATAATATAGAGGAATTGCAACAGTAGTGTGCTGCCAATCAAGCATGAACAAATTCAAATAACATATGTTGAAAAAAGAGTGAATATAAGAAATATTTTTTTATCGATAAAAAATTATATTAAATTATATGAACAATGAATAAACTATAATATTTAAACTATTTGTATATTAATATTTCACAGTAGTAATATTTAAAAAAAGTATTTAAAAAAAATAAATGAAGATTAGATAAATAGATATATTTAAGTATATAAAATAAGATATAATGAAGCATGATAGATGTTGACTTATTTTATGCAGATTATTGAATAAAATAAAAAATTTATTATTTTAATCAATTAAATTAATTTAATTTTAGAAAATTGATAAAAAAAATTTATAAAATAGAATCAAGATTCCCTTCTTAAAATTTTCTTGTTTCAACTTTAATAGAAAAAAAGAAATTATTGAAAAATATCTAAATAAAATATGTGAATAAAATTATAATCGAACTTATTGGGAAAAAAAAATTTCATTCGATATTTATATTTAAGAAATTAATATTCTTCAATAAGTTATAAAAATAACTTATAATAAAAATTTCTTATTTTATCTTAATAATTTAATTGCTAATAATAGTAACTATAATTAATAATCTTGTGAATGTACTTGAAATGATAAATAAATATTTTAAAAAGCAATATATTATAAACTTTCAATTATAAACTTAAAAAAAAACAGAACAGAAGTTGAATTGTTTTAAGATATATAATATTGATTAATAATAAGATATATAATTTTTCATTTGGAAAATAATCTTAATCCATTATTTTTTACTTTTTAATCTAAATATTTATTTGTTTTATTTGTTTCAAAATATCGTAATTCTTCATCATTAAATATTTAAGATATTGAAAAATCATTTTGATAAAATAAATTGATATTAAAATATAATTTTCATGAAATATAATATCAATAGTTTTTAATCCTATTTTTTATATTTTGAAATATTTATATATATTATTAATAATTCTTTTTCTATAGACTAATCCTTACAAATAATAAAATGTTATCAATTTTTATGTCATTAATGATAAAAGAAAAGAAAAATTTCGATTCTTTTTTTTATAAAATTATAATTATTTTATAAGATGAAAATTGAAACTCTTATTGATTTATTGATTTAAGTATCATTGATAAATTAATCAATTAATAATTTATTATGTTATGTATGCAATTTTCAGATATACATAGATAATAAATAAATATTATAATATAATATATTCTGCTCTTATAATTTTTTTGTAAAAACTTTTTACGTCTCATATATATATATATATATATATATA
>NW_006263460.1:477576-477885 GCF_000469605.1 Apis dorsata
TTTAATTATATTTTTTTTAGAAAGCAAGTAGATATAATTTACAGGAATGGAATATTTTTATCCTTTATATGTATATTATATAATAAAATGAAAAAAGGAAATCAAGGAAACAATGTTATCATATATAATTTAAAATGAATGATAATAATGAAAGAAATAAATAAATTAATAGTAATTTTCAATTTCTATTTTCAATATCCAAATAAAATTATAAATTTTCAAATTTCCGAATAATTTCTTCTCTTCTTTATATCGCATTTTTTAACATTATTTATATATCAATAAATATTAAATATTTTTATATATAAA
>NW_006263460.1:477954-484420 GCF_000469605.1 Apis dorsata
CCGAAAAATTGTTATAAGATATAAAGAATATTATATATAAATTGTTATAAGATATAAAGAATATTATATTTTATTATTGTTCTAAGTTCCATTTTTTTTAATATTAAACAAAAAAAATTAATATTAAACAAAAATACGAAAAAAAAAGATTGCTATGAGTCAAAAATATTATAATTAAAATAATAATTAATATTTATCTCAAGTTTCAAACCAATATTTTTTAATAGATAAGATCCTAATGATGTTGAAAAATAAAATTTAAATTTTAATAAAATATATGCATATTTATACTTATATTTAATAATTATAATTATATTATAATTATTATTTAATAATATTAATCGTATTATTATTTAATAATACGAAAATCTTGATATTGAAAACTTGATCATATCTACATCTTTATTATCATTAAATTAAGTAAAGAAAATGTATAGAATATCATTCACTCTCTATCGGAATATATTATCTATTATATATTTTATTATCTATATAATTTTTTAAAATATCTATTTTGCACAAATATAATTACTTTTTTTCTATAGTAAAATATATTCTTTATATACTATTATATTCTTTTATCATAAATGTTTAAATAGATTTGTATATTATATTTATCAACTAATGAATGATAAGAATTAATAGAATATAACAACTCAATCTGATATTTCATTTCAGAAGTATTTATAATTTTATGAGCAATAATAAGAGTACAGTATATCACTAGAATTCTATACTTTATATCTAACAGTGACAGTGTATCGTAAATATTTTTTTTTTCTTTTTATGAAAATTCAATATTCAAAAGAAATTATTTAATTTATAATTTTTTTTAACTACTCATGTACTTATATTATTTTATATTTTATTTTACATGAATTATGAACATTTATATAAAATAATATTTTTGTGGAAAATACTTAAACAAATGAGACTTTCATTTTTTATAACGTGTTTTTAACTTGAGGTATATATACAGAGTATATAAAAAATTGTGATGGAAATCAAATAGAGTTCATTGTGTAAAAATAAATAAAAACGAAAATAATTTACATACTGAAATTAAATATTTTCCATAATTTCATAATTCAGTCAAGAAACAGTATTTTATAATTCATTATAGTATATAATTCATATTTCACATTTTTTAATTTGTATATAATTGCAATAATAATTGCAATAATAACTATCATAAATTTTTCTATATGTTTTACAGTTTATAAAACATTTTTATAAAACGATTTTCGTCAGCAAGAATTTAAAAATCTATAGAAAATGGCTGTCTTTGAAATTCTTTGTGGATTTATTATATTTATTTTCGCCTTTTATTATTATCTATTGAAACCTCAAGAATATTGGAAAAATCATGGGGTACCTGGACCCAAGCCAATACCAATTTTTGGCAATTTTTTCCGTTTAACATTCGCAACTATGTCGATAGGTGATTTGATGACAAAATTTTATAAAGAATATAAACATGAGCCTGTGTTTGGATTATATATTCGAAACGTGCGTGTTCTGGCTATAAATGATCCTGATTTAATCAAAACTGTTCTCATAAAGGATTTCTCAAAATTCGCCCATCGTGGACTTGCTCTGAATGAGGTGGTAAGTGTTTAATGATTTTTAATATTTGCTAAAACTTTGTATTTATTTTTCTATTTATTTTGTAAATTACATAATTGTTCAAAAATACTGAAAAAAATAAATATTTATTTTTGAATTTTTGAATACAAGAAAAAAATTTTAATAAAGAAAGTTAGCGAAAGATAATAAAAGTTCACAGAACAAAATACATTTGATCAAATAAATTTTATATGAAATCAGTATTTAATATTCTTATAAAGAAAAAAATTTATTATATTATAATATAATATAAACTCATTGTATTCTATAATAATACTATATAATGATATTATCTTTATAAATTCCAGATAATATAAATTCCAGATAGATAAATTTTTTAATTTCATGCATTTTTCATATTATCTCCAATCAATCTCTAAAATCTAATCAATTTAATTTTTAATTTAATAAAATCTATCACATAAACTTAAGTAAACGCAATAATTAATGATTAAATATAGAAGTAAACTGATAATCAATAAATGACAATACGTATAGAAGAATATATCGAACAAAAAATTTTATCACATAATATTATCATATTATTCATATTGAAAATTTATAATACTTATTATAATAAATTTATAATAAGCTCGTGTAAGAAAAAAAAAAAAACTTTAACAAAGGATATATTCTAAAACTATATATATTCTAAAACTATATATATATATTCTAAAACATATATCATGTGCTAGAATTTAAGAAAAGCAATTATTTTTTTTACAAATATTTTTTTATTATAGACGGAACCACTTTCTCAGCACTTGTTCGTTTTGGAACCAACAAGATGGCGGCCATTAAGAACGAAATTGTCCCCAATATTTACATCGGGCAAACTGAAGGACATGTTTTCCCTGATTATCGAGTGTTCTAATACCCTCGAGAATTATATTGAACACTTGATATCGAAAAACAATCGTGTCGAAATACGAGACTTGGCTGCCAAATTCACCACTGACGTAATTGGCAGTTGCGGGTTTGGAGTCGATATGAACGCTATGTCAGACGTTCAATGTAAATTTCGCGATATAGGAAGAGAATTTTTCGGTCCAAACTTTAAACAGATATTGAAGATCAGGCTTAGAGAAAATTTACCAAGATTTTACACGTTTTTGGGTTACATATTGCCACGAGATGAAACTACTACTTTTTTCACGAATGTTGTTTTGGATATGATAAAATATAGGAGGAAAAACAATATCTATAGGCCGGACTTTATCAATACTCTTATGAATATTCAGAATCATCCTGAGAAATTGGATATAGGTATGTGTTCGATAATATACAATTAAATTGAACTAATAGTAATTGATTTAACTTTTATGAGAATGAATTTCTTTTTAAAGAAATTTCTTCAACATAAAGATAATTGATAAAAAGATTAATTGATAAAATATAATAAAATATATATGATACACATTTCTTAATTTTATTGCAATATGATTGCAAAATTAATTGCAATAAAAATTTATTTTTTAAAAATTTATTTTTAAAAAAATAAAATTTATTTTTTTATAATTAAAATGTCAAGAAGTGCTTGATTTAATCAATGATGAAATAAAACGTCAAAAAGTGATTCATTTAATTCAATGATTGATCAAATTGCTCATCAAACAATAATATTGATTGATTGCAGATATATTATAGAACATGATAAATGTGATATAGATATCAAGTGATTGAGAAATGGAAATTTTAATTGTTGTCATGAATTTTTTTCAATCATAATTTAAAATAAAATACTCCAACATTTTTTTCGGTGAAATTAAAATATAATTTAATCAAATTCTTATTCATGTTTTTTAGAATTAACGGAACCTTTGCTAGTTGCACAAGCATTCCTTTTCTTCGTGGCTGGCTTCGAAACCTCATCGTTAACTATAGCTACTGCCCTTTACGAATTAGCACAAAATCAAGATATTCAAGATAAATTAAGAGATGAGATTACAGAACATCACAAATTGAACAATGGAGAATGGCAATACGAAAATATTAAAAACATGCCTTATTTAGATGCTGTGTTCAAAGGTATATTTTATTATTACTTACATTTAGATAAAAATTTTATAAATTTAAAACGATTGAAATGTGCAACATCTAAATCTAAATCTAAAAATCTTTTGATAAAATAAAAATAAGAGAATCTAGAACGTGATAAAAAAATGCTCTGGTTTTAAATTACTTTTCATATAAACGTCGACAATAAATTTAAAATAGAATAAAAAAAAATAATAAATATTCAAAATTTTAATTAAATTTTAATTAAAACTATAAATTTTCTATCTAATTATATTTCTAATTTTAGAGACTTTAAGAAAATACGTACCTTTAACAGTTTTAATGAGACAAAGTTTGGAAGACTATACTTTTGAAAGCATAAAGTTAACTATTCCAAAGAATACGAGAATCTTTATTCCTATATATGCTATACATCGTGATCCTGATATCTATCCAAATCCCGAAGTGTTTGATATTAATCGATTTAGCAAGGAAGCAGAAGCGACAAGACATCCTATGCATTATTTACCTTTTGGCGATGGTCCAAGAAATTGCATTGGTATGTAAGAAAAAAATCTACAATTAAAATCTAAAATCTAAAAACAATTGACATGAATTGTAATATATTCGATCAATTTAACTTTTATTAAATTAATATATGATAAATGTTATTCAAAGATGTATTCAATAGAAAATTTTAATATTTAAAAGCATATTTAGAAAATTTTAGAAAAATTTTTAAATATATATTTTTCAAAAATCAATAATAAGTATGATTTAAAGACATTTGTTTCATGTTTTTATAGGTGCGCGTTTTGCAATTTTCCAAACCAAAATTGGATTGATAAAAATTCTTCGTAATTACAAAGTTGATGTTTGCAACGAAACGCAGATTCCATTCATAAACGAACCACGCACGTTTACTCTAGCTCCCAAACATGACCTTATTTTAAAAATTACGAAAATAGAAAACTAGTAAAATATGTATTTTTCTAGAAACTATTTAAACTATTTAAACTAAATATATTATACGTATAGATAAATCTTTGACATAAATATTATTATATTATTCTATTTTTATTTTTTTGAAGAAATATTCTTAAAAATTAGAGATTTCGAAATGTAGATTTATTTTAAGATTTAGTAATTACTTATTCACATATAATTATCATAGTATCAAATATTTTTATCTATGAACTGTTTCTTAAAGTGTAAATATTAATTTAAAAATAAATTTAATTCGATTTAGAGAAAGAATAAGTCAAAAATATTTTCGAAATAACGTAAAATTGATTAAAAATTAATAAAACCATGATTAACAATTTGAAAATTGTATTTTTTTTTTGTTTATATCCTTTTTATTCTTTGCTTTTTTATTTATCTATGTATAATTTGCTATAAATAAAAAAATGTATAAATTTATTTCAAAAATATTTATTTCTAAATTCTATAAATATCTATACTTAAAAATTATCTATTGTTAATTATAATTATTTGCAATAAATAATGAAATTGTCTGAATATTGCCAAAGTGTTAACTTTTATTAGAACTTTGAATGTTATAAGATATTTATATTTATATATAAACATTTATATTTAATATTTATAAAAAGAAAATGTTCTCTAAGATGAATATACGAAGTGAAATCATAAAGATGTATAAATAAACTCTTTGAGATAAATAAATATAAATTTTAAATAAAACTTTAAAAAAATGTAGAAATCCTTTTTTTTACTTAAATAATATTATCACTATACGGAATGCTATATTATACTATATATACTATATGTACAAATTGATTCATATAATTTTTATTGTCAAAATATGTTTAAGAAGATATATAAAAATATATTTTTTACATATATTACTTTTTTTAATATTTTGATTTCAATAGTTAAAAACTTTATTAATTATTAAGGAGAAAAAGAAATTTTATATTATATAAAAAAATAAAAATCTAATTTAATAAAAATATAGTGTATTATATCATTTACAATTTTTTTCATGTCTATAGATAGATGGTAAAGTAATCTTGCATTTTATAATGTATTTTAATTTACTTTAAAAACATTAGACTGCATTTTTTAATGACTTTTCAGAATTTTTACATATAATCAAAATTTTACATACAATCATAAAAATTCTTCACATTCTTCATCATTAAAAAATTCATTTAATTTAATTTGAATGTGAATTTATATATAGAACATAATAAATTATGCACATAATAATTTTTTTTGCAAAGGAAAATTTTTTTTGCAAAGGAAAATTTTTTTGAGTGCATTAATTATAATAAATATAATAAATTAATTTTTATTATTTTTAAATGCATTTTCAGAAATCAATAGAATTTTATATCAATCATTGAATAGAATACAATAGAATACAAAATCATTGTATTTTATGTAAATAAAATAGTAATCTCATAGTTAATTTTAATTACATTCTTTGAATTGTTTGAATTTACTTAGAATGTATATAAACTTTTGTAATTGATTGTATGTATGTACATGTATATAGACAACTGATTATTTATTCTATGTGAGTGTTAATAACTAAGCCTTTATATTCTTCATTTATTGAAGCAAGATTCAGTCGTGCAATAAGATTGCATAGAAATATAAAGAGATATCAAGAGATATCATATAAATAAAGATTAATATTATTATTTTTAAAAAAAAGGTAAAATTCGTTAATAATTCAATTATCGCGTAAAAAAAGCTCATTTTACAGTATAATGTATGAAAATTGTGTTGAATGTTTATTCTTAAAAATTAATAAATTAAAAAAATCATATTATATATTATATAATAAGTGAATATCGATATAACAAAAAAAAAA
>NW_006263460.1:484619-500339 GCF_000469605.1 Apis dorsata
ATTTGAAGCAAAATTTTTTTTATAAATGCATAATAATTAAAATTTAAGGTATTTAAAAATAAGTATCGATACCGATACTTAAAGAATAAATAATTATTTTAAATTATAATATTTATTTTTATTATGTTTAAACAAAGTTTATGAATTTTTTGAATGAAAATTAAATTCTTAATGTATATTTCTAATTAATGAAAAATACACGAACATTTTGTTAAAAAGAAATTATTTTAAATATTATAAAAAGTTAAAAAAAATAATGCAATTTTTTACGATATATTATTAAAACGTATCTTAAATTCCAAAAATTCCATTTCTCATGATTTTTTGAATAAATATTATCCATATTTCGCAGCAAACAACAAATTATAATAATTTGTCCGAATTTGTGATTCGCCAAATACTAAAAAATGTTCGTCAATCTGGAAACACTTTGTGGATTCGTAATAGTGTTTATTGCGTTTTATTATTATTTAACAACTAACAACAATTTTTGGAAAAATCGTGACATACCTGGACCAAAACCCACCATTGGTTTCGGAAATATGCGGACAGTAATGTTTGGAAAGGAATCGTTTCCAGAATTTCTTACTACGATATACAATGAATATAAGGACGAACAGATGATTGGAATATTTTTTAGAAAAAGGCCTGTCTTGCTTCTCAAAGATTTTGATCTCATCAAAGATGTTATGATTAAAGATTTTTCAAAATTCGCGAATCGAGGATTTTTAAAAACGAATCCAGTAAGTATATATACGTAGCGTGAAAGAAATTTTATATCTTGCATTCAAATAATTTCAATAAATAAACATTTTTTTTACATTCAATTCATATTAGAATAAAATAAAAAATTGAAAATGAAGTTTTTAATGGATCTTATATTAAAATTGAAATTGAACGAGAGTTATTTTCGTTGCATTTCGTTTTTAATTTATTATTAATAATAAGAAAAGTAAATATAATCGATATATTGTACGATCTTTCAACGAATACAGAAAGTTCCATTGACTAATCACCTTTTCGCTCTGGAAGTGAAAAGATGGCGGCCGCTGAGGAACCATCTCTCCCCAGTATTTACATCGGGCAAACTGAAAGCAACATTCGCACAAATTCTTAACTGTTCCAACGATCTTGTGACTTATATAGACACGTTGTTGAAGATAGAGGAGTCTATAAATATGCGCGAAGTTGCCGCTAAATTCACCACCGACGTAATCGGAAGCTGCGTCTTTGGGATCGAGATGAATTCATTGTCGGAGAAAGAGAGTGAATTCCGTCGAATTGGTAGAAATATTTTTGCCACTAATCTTACAAATATATTAAAGATTAGATTGCTACAAAGCATGCCGCTCCTGCATTCTTTGTTCTGTAATATTTTATCCGACGAAGAAACGGAAATGTTTATGAGAATTACCAAAGAGACAATCGAATATAGAGAGAAGAACAACATTGTCAGACCGGATTTTATGAATATACTTCTGGAACTTAGGAAACATCCCGAAAGGATTGCTGATATTGGTTAGTATACAAATTATTAATAAATTTGTGAAACAATAATAAATTAGGATTACGATTCTACGAGTAAAAATAAATGAAAACATAAATTAAAATTGATTAAATTTTGCGTCGATGAGACAGAGATGATATAATCCTTGTTGGATGAAACCATACATGCAGAAATATATATATATCGAAGATCAAATATTTAATATTATTTTTTTGATGTCATACTTATTTATTAAAATCTTTGAAATTTTTATCGAATTTATTTATTTTCCTATTATATAGAATTAACGGATGATCTGTTAGCCGCACAAGCATATATTTTCTTTGCGGCTGGTTTCGAGACCTCTTCGACGACAATATCCAATGCTTTGTACGAATTAGCTTTGAATCACGATATGCAAGACAAATTGCGACAAGAAATTAAGGAATTCGAGGCAAAGAATGACGGAGAGTGGAGGTATGAAACCATTAAAGAGATGCAATACCTGGGAAAAATATTTTATGGTGAGTGCTACGATATTTTTCTTCAAAATTCATCTTGGCTTTAAATTTTTGATTTAAGTTATTTTACAGATTAATTAGTATTTAAATTTATTTTAAGAATATAATTTCTTAATTAGTTTATTTTTTTTCTAACTTTTAAAATGTTAATCGTTAATTATCATAATAGTATAATTTATTCTTATTTTATTTAAAGAAACGCTAAGAAAGTATCCAGCATTGCCATTTTTGAGCAGGGAATCAATGATCGACGATTATACGTTTCGAAATACTAAATTAACGATTTCCAAAGGTATATTGGTCTGGATACCCGTTTTTCCCATTCATCACGATCCAAATATTTATCCAGACCCAGAAAAGTTTGATCCTGAAAGATTTACCGAGGATAAGATAAAAGAAAGGAATCTCATGCACTATTTCCCTTTTGGACACGGACCAAGAAACTGTATAGGCACGTATAATACAAATTTGAGATTAAATCAATTTTTAAATAACGATGAACTTATAAAATTATTACATATATATATATATATATTATTGAAAAGCGAATCATATTCCCGTTTATTTTATTTAAGTTTAACTAATTTATTTCAGGTGCACGTTTTGCAATTTATCAAACAAAAATTGGTCTGATAAAAATCCTCCGTAATTACAAGGTTGATATTTGCTCTAAAACATTAATTCCTTATAAATATGATCCTTTTTCGTTTATCTTAGTACCGTTAGGTGGTTTATATTTGAAAATGACTAAAATACAAGATTGAATATTTACTATTAATTAAATATTTATATTTAATTATGTGCGCAATTTAATTGTATTTAGGAAAAAATTGCATAGTACTTAATTAAATTGTACATAAATACTTGTTGTGAATAATTATAAAATTTAATGGGTACCTTGTATGCAAAAACAAAACAATCATTTATACATTTATCATTATATTTATCAATAATGTTATCGCAATAAAACATTGTTAATATAACATAAAAAGTTAAACGATTTTGTTACGAAAATAAATAAAATAATAATTAATAAGCGTCATTGCATTGATAATTAATAATTTTAAGAATTAGTCTAAAAAAAAATTTATTGTAAATAATATATTATATCAAGAATGTATAATAATGTATAAAGTATTAATATATTCATAATATATTTTTTTCGAACAATAGAAATTTTATATAAAATGCAAATTTAATAAATAAGCTCATTATCAATTATGATATTAGATTATGACTTAATAAAGCTTCAAACGATATTTTCGTATATCAATTTTTGTATTTGTTTTCGCTTTTAAAAACGAATTTCTAAATTTATCTTTTTAAACTATATATCAAATTAATATATCAATATTTTGTATATTATATGTACAAGATAGATAATAGAATATGATAATCATAAATTTAATTCGCTCACACTTTAATATAAATTGATGAACAATAAATGTTATTATATATCAAAAAATAAAAAAGAATACCGATATTTTATATTTTGTTATTTAAAGAATTTTCTTTTCAAGAAAATTTTAATTATTCGCAATTTTTATCTTACGATTAGATAAAAACGAGTTTTCGACAATTATGCAAATTGTTTGAATAAAAAATATCGGCGATATCGCATTCATAATTTATAAATACATGATAATTAATTTTTCATGGTTGATTTTAATATTCATGATTGATCATTTAATAATGATAATTACTAAAATATTTAAATTAGAAAAAGTGTCAAATTAAATTTTATTATCTTTTATTAAAAACACAATCTAATAATTTCACTATTCAAACAATATATAGATATTCAAATGAAATATTTTTAAACTTGTACTCGCAATAATTCGCTATTGCTCATAACTATTCATAAATAGATCAATTTTTGAAGATATATCATCTTCTGAACGAACATCTTTTTTTATTTAATTTAAATATTTTTTTGCTGTTTATTGATTTGTTATTGGTTATAATTGTGGATGCAGTATTATAACTTATAAATTGGGAAATAAAATTAAAAAATACCTGTTGTAATTTCGTAAAATAAATTTGGATATTAAAAAAAAAAAAAATTGTCCAATACCAAAAGAAGATTTTTATAAATTTTTAGATTGGATACATTTTTTGTCAGTAAAATAAATTTTCTTTTATTAATATTAATTATAAAGATTTTAATGTGATGAATGAATTTCAAAAAAAATGTAATTTAATTAACTTAAATAAACATTCAATATTATTTACGCAATTTAATTAATACGCATATAAATATGGATATAAAAACTGCAATTAATCGATCAGCTGTATATTTACGTCAATTGTTGCTAATAACACATTTTTATAATATTTATTAAGAATTAATAATATGTTATAATGTAACCTTAACTTTTTTCAGAAGAGAAAAAAAAAAACATTTTTTAAATTGCAATGTCGCAACTATATCAATTCAAAATAGATCAATTTTTATTTTTATTACATTTTTATTACATATTTTAAAAATCACATGATTTCGCTGATTTTATTCTGCGTATTTCATAGCATTAACTAAATTAGCATTGTTTGATAAATTTTAACTTTTTTTCGATTTTGTAATCTTTAATAATCATTTCTTAATATACTGAATATAAATCTGCAAACCATTCTTTTCAGAATTCATAGTTTTTATTAAAATTAATTTTAAAAAACATAACATAAGAATCTAGAAAAAAATTAAATCATATTATGCTTAGATAATTATAGAGCAGATTTTTTTTATTAAGAAAAGCATCAAAGGAAATTACCAAATCATTTTTGTTTTCAATATACAAGTTATTAATATATTTGTGGACATTTGGAAAACGTCCTAAAAGCCAAAATAAATACAAAAATTGATACATAAATACGCCGTAGTATGGCATACCATTCTCTTCATCTAACACAAATTAATTTGTTTATAATTTAATAAATAATTTTTATATAACAACTTCTGCCTTTGTTTTAACAGAAAATTAACTTTTTAAAATGTTTTTTTTTCGAACAAAATATAACGAAATATATCAATATCTTGTATGTATTGTAAATATTTTTTTTGAAAAATAATATAAATCTCTAAAGGTGTTAATAACTTATTATTTTTTTTTATAAAAAATGATTAGAATCGAATGTTATATTTGAAAGCGTTACATTATTGAAATAAATTTGATCTTTGCACATTCATTTACAAAAAACTGTAGAAAGAAAGGGAAAGAGAGAAAGAGAAGAAATTATTTTCTCCTTGAAATTAATTACAATTTCATACGAAATATTTTTTTATATAATTTCGAACATTTTTTTTTTTAAATTTGTCTCATATACAATGTGGAAGATCAATAACATTACTACAAAATTACAAATTTCAATTAAATTCACCATGAATTGAAAAAGAAACGCCATGGATATATGCAAAATTCAACAAATAAAAATGAAAATACGAGATTAGATCTAAAATAAAAAAGATAATATCGATAAATATTATTATATTATTTTTTTATTTATTATATTTATATTATATAGCAAAAAATCTGCATAAGTATATGTAATTCTTGTACATGTATATATGTGTCTGTGTAATTATACGTAATTATCTAACAGATGTTATAAATCTGATAAATTGTTTGACAAATCTGCAGTGAATGTTGAATCGCCTTCGGTGTAATATTAGGATAGAGAATCTATACCGATACGCCGAGTACAAAAAGTAAATATTAAATAATTGCAATTCAGATATTACATTCAATTAAAATTTAGCAATTATTTATATTCAATTTGAGTATATTCCATTTTTAATTCTTAATATCGGATGTTATTTACGTTGGATATTCGGACGTAGTCAAATTTATAATAGTAAAATAATTTATTAAGTGAAAATTGAATTGTGAATTTTTAATTTAGATTCAATATAAGTTTAAAGTGTATTATAAATTTTGATAATTAAAAAAAAAATGTATCGCATAAATTTGAAAATTATATATTAAAATTAAACAATAGTTCTTTATAAAAATATATAAAAATATAAAATTATGAAATAATGTTATTTTATATTTTTTTCTTTTTTTTATAAGAAATTAGCCAATAAATAATTTTTGAATTCATTTCATGATATATGAAATATTATTCATAATATAATTGTTTCGTTGTATCGTTTCTAGTTTTGCGAGTTTTTGAAAAAAAAAATTTTTTTTTCATGCATTATTCATTTTATTACGTTAAATTAAATTTTAATAATTATTTAATTAAGAATTATTTGTATTTTTCAGTTCACTGCAGATTAATGTTTAATTTCAAATTTAAAAAATGATCGCCAATTTGGAAATTTTCTGTGGCATAATAGTAGTACTTATTGCGTTCTATTATTATATAACGGCTCGAAACAATTTTTGGAAAATTCGTGGTATACCTGGACCAGAACCTCTACCTGGATTCGGCAATGTCTTGATGATAGTTTTAGGAAAGGAAGCGCCTTATCAATTTTTAAAGAGGGTGTACAATGAATATAAAAACGAAGCTTTGATCGGAGTATTTATGAAAACATATCCTGCCTTGATTGTCAAAGATCCCGATCTTATCAAGGATATTATGATTAAAGATTTTTGCAAGTTTCCTAATCGAGGATTCCCAAAAAGTGATCCAGTTAGTATAAACACGAATAAATATTTATAATTTATTTATTTATTAATTGCATATTTTCATTTTTCCACATTTTTCGTTTAAAAAAAAAGTTTGTTTTTTATAAATTCATCGAATTATCAAATTTTGATATTTCATTTTTAAAACGTATCAAATAAATAATAGAAGAATAAATAGTGATTTCAATTATTTATGGAATATAAATGAAAAGTCTTTCGTGTAATTTCGTATACATATTTTTAGACAATAATTAGAAATATAATTTGATTAACTTTTTAAAATACAAATCCTATCTTTAAATATTTTCTATTATATCTATTTTTCTTAACGTGTATTATTCTAAATTATTTTAAATTTCTCGTTTATATTCGTCTATAATAGGTAGATCCACTGAGCCAGCATCTCTTCTTAGTGGAGGCAGAGAAATGGCGGCCATTAAGAACCCAATTATCTCCAGTGTTCTCGACGGGTAAACTGAAAGGAACATTCGCTCAAATTCTTGATTGTTCCAATCATTTTGTGACTTATATGGACAAATTGGTGAAAATGGGAGAGCCGATCGACGTGCGAGAAGTTACCGCCAAATTTACCACGGACGTAATTGGAAGTTGCGTGTTTGGCATCAAGATGAACTCGTTGTCGGAAAAGGAAAGTGAATTTCGTCGATTCGGAAGACAAATTTTTGCTACGAATTTCTTAAAGATGTTGAGACTCAGGATAAAACAATTCTTGCCGATGCTTCACTATTTACTCGTTCGTATATTACCAGCGGATCAAGAAACGAAAATAATGTTGAAGTTAACTAAAGACACGTTTAAGTTTAGAGAGGCGCACAATATTGTCAGACCGGATTTCATGAATATACTTATGGATCTCAAGAAACATCCTGAAAAGGTTCCTACTCTTGGTTAGTATGTAATTTTTAAAATTGATAAATCTTTACACACGAATGAATGTACGAACAATTGGTAAGCGCAATTGATGCTACAAATTACTACGTTCTAGATTGAAACTTTTAATGGAAAAGTACTGTTTATAACTTATTTTATAATTTTTGAACTTCATCATTCAATCATTTCTTCAGAATTATAATTCTTCTTATATTATTAGAATAGAATTAGCATTTGGAAAAAATGATTGGACAAATATTCAACGTTTAACAACTTTTTAACATAATATTCAGTACTTCTAATATCCATTTTTCCTATTCTTATTAGATTTGACAGATGGTTTGTTAGCCGCGCAAGCATTCATTTTCTTTGCTGCTGGTTTTGAGACCTCCTCGACGACAGTAGCTAATACCCTTTATGAATTAGCTTTGAATCCTGATATCCAAGAAAAATTGCGACAAGAAATTAAGGAATTTGAGGCAAATAACAATGGAGAGTGGAAATACGAAACTATACAAGAAATGAAATATTTAGATAAAACATTTAAAGGTAGGTAATTAACTTGGAATTAAATATAAAATGATAATTATATTCAGTATTTAGAAATTTGTTGTATTTAAATGTAAAAATTTCATCTAGATACAATATTTTTCCAATATTTTCTGCAAAAAGTAACATAACACAAAAGTCATATGATTTTATGAGAAACAAATCTATACTTCCATTCTTATAAGAATTACATTACAATTCAAAATTGAAATTTTATAAAATATTCGGCTTCAGATGTTCAAAAATTTTAAAAATAATTTCTCGTACTAAAAAATAAGATAAAATCAGAAATAAAAAAAAGAAAAAATTGTGTTCTCAATTTCTTTTGTTTTTTAATTATTGGAATAATAAATGGATTAACGAAAATATTTCTAAGTAAATCTCCATGTACAAAAAAATGTAGGAATTGAAGTAATATAGTGATCTTCAAACTTAATGAAATAAAGGTTTATTGCCAATATGGTCCAATCATTAAATCTTTATAGCTAATCGCCATTATCATTTATATATCTATTCAACGTTATGTTGATCATGTATATTAAAAATTGTAGAAAACAAATTCCACATAACGTTGAAAAGCAAATTACATTGTGTTTCTTGCTGCTTTAATTATCCTATGTTTCGTTCATGCTAAAAAAATATATCTCCATTAATTTTCAATTGTCAATAATTAAAATTAGAAATTTGTTCATTGTTTCATTTTGCTGTGTTCATTTAAATGTTTATGATAATGTGTATGTCATATTTTAAGGTCAAAACGCATTAAAGACATTCCATTATCTATATTATCTTCATAGTAACTTCATTTTTATTTGATTTACAGAAACGCTAAGAAAGTATCCAGTATTGCCATATTTGAGCAGAAGGGCAGTCGAGGATTATACTTTCGAAGGCACTAAAGTATCGATTCCCAAAGACACATTGATCTGTATACCAATTTATCCTATTCACCACGATTCAAGTATCTATCCAAATCCAGGAAAGTTCGATCCTGAAAGATTTTCGGAAGATGAGGTAAAGAAAAGGCATTCCATGCACTATTTCCCTTTTGGACACGGACCTAGAAATTGTATCGGTATGTAACGATTTTAATAGAGACATATTGTACATTGGCAGATATTTACATTTTTTTTACATAATTAAAATTACATAAAATTATTTTTGACAATAATAAAAGAAAATTAATTAAAATTCTGATAGAGAGACTTTAAAAATAAATATAAGATACATATTTAAAAAATATTTCATAATTAAAAAAAATTAGAGTGCATGCATTTATAAAAAGAAAGTGTATTATATTTAAATATATATTTAAATATTATTTGATATTTAAATTAATTTGTATATATTTCGTTCCAGGTTTACGATTTGCGACTTACCAATCAAAAATTGGACTAATTAAAATCCTCTCTAATTACAAAATTGATATTTGTGATAAAACAGTAATTCCTTATAAATATAATCCATTTTCATTCATTTCGTTACCATTAGGTGGTATATTCTTAAAGATAACCAAATTAGAGAATTGATACAATGTTCCTTTAAATTGATAGAATTGTTTAATGTTACGATATACATATTGTATATTATAAACATTATAAGCATATTATATATATTTATGATATATATATTATATATATATATAATTATTGAGATATATGTAATTATTACAGTCATTGTTAATTGTGTTATAATGATATTTTGGTAAGGTTAAGATGATAAAATTGGCAAGCATTATTTTTTTTCTTCTTCTTTTAATTTTTAAATTTCTTTCTCTTCCTATAACATATTCCTACAAATAACACATAATATGTAAATTTTATAAAATAGATATTTATTTAATATGAGAGAAATCTAATAATGGTTAAATAATAAAATTATACAATATAATTATAAATGTCAAAAAATTTAATAAGTGATTTTTCAAACTAGAATCAAAAAACAAAAATTAGAAATGAATCAGATATTTCAAACTCGAAATACTAAGTGATGAAAGAAGAAATGGATTGTTAAAATTTAATCCAAAAATTTTATTATTTAACCGTTATTAGATTTCTCTCATATTAAATAAATATAAAAAAATGTTTAATAATTAGAAAAATAATATGTACATTTGAATCTAAATATTTTAAAAAAAGATTGTACGTATCTAGAAAAGAAAATTTTATATTATTATATTTATTTAATATTTAGTATATTTTATATTTAATATATTCATTTTTTTTTTTTTTTGATACATAAATCTAAAATCTAATTTAAAACATATAAATACTACTACTACTATATTATTACATGCTATTTTATTATATATATTTTGTAATTTATAAATAAATATATATGTAATTACTTTGTATACGTGTCTGATTTTTTTCTTATATTTTTTTAATAAAACATTAATTAATCTATGTTTATATAATATTTTTCTTTATTAAAGTAATTAAAGCGATATTTATAAACATTTATTATCATTCATCAGATTATTTTCTTAATATATTTATGAATAATTTTTTTTTCATACAAACGTAACTGCTGATTATAATATACGTTTTATGCAATTGCAACCAATTAACCAATTAATTAATTTTATTAATACCATTTGTATTGCTACTTATATTCAAATTAGAAATAAAATCACATCTCTCAAATGTCTCTTTCTTAACATTATATTTAGATAAATATTTGCTATAAATATTTTTAAGCACAAGTATTTATCTTTTTCGCGATTGATTTTGAAACTTTCTTAATCAATATCTTGTATGAATTAGCTTAAATCAAGATATACTAAGATATACTTAAAAAAATTAAAAGAAGAAATAAAGAAGATATGATACTAAAAGATAAATGATATATTTGAACAAAATATTTAAAGATAAGAATCATATTATTCCATTGTAAAAAAAAAAGAAAATTAATATTAAAAGATTTAATATAATTTAATAAAATTTATTTTTTAAAATATTATGATAAATATAGGATAAATAAAGGTTAATATATTCGAGGGATACTTTTAGAAGCAATTTTAGAAGCCAAAGTAAACATAAAAATATCGATTGAGCCATATTTATTAAGTTATAAGTTATAAGTTTAAGTTTGCGTTAGATGGAGCGAGATATTAGAGTAAGAATATTATTTTTGTTACATCGTTGCATCACGTCGTGGCGCTGTATGTCATTCTATTTCTATTTCGCTTCATCTAAAACCTTGCTAATAACTTAATAAATAAACTTTAATATATTTTTATTTACCAATTTTTATGCTTGTTTTGGTTTCTAGAATCGATCCTCTAAAGAGAAATTGAGAATTAAATTGTATACATTATTTTCTATATAGAAATATTAAAAAAATATTTATTTCTAATAACTGCATTTTTCAAAATATGAAATTATTATTACCAAAGAAAATGAATTTATGGATATGTGTATACTATTCACGATAATCCAGATATCTACTCTGATTCAATGAAATTTGATCTCGAAAGATTTACACAGGAGAATATGAAAACAAGAAATTCCATGATGTTTTTTAATTTTTGATGGTCCAAAAAATTACATAGTATGAATAAAATAATAATTCAACACTTTTTTAAACTTCAAGTAGTATAATTTAAAATTAAAATAATTGAATAGAAAGAAAAGTTTCTAGTAATTTTTTTTTTTATATAATTTCTTATATAAATTTTATTTTCTTTTTTATATAATTGTTAAACAAACTGTAACTCAAAAACAATTTAAACTCAGTTAAGAATTGCTTTTTGATTAAGTTATTAAAAAATTATTAAAAATCCATTCCATTTCAATTTAATAATTTTATTTTCAATATCGTAATATTGAATTGAAACTTTTTTTTTTCTTTTTTTTTTTTTAAATCATTATCATCTTATATTATTTATTTCAGGCATTCGTAAATTATCAAATGAAAATTGGATTAATAATGATATTGCATAATTATACAGTTCATCTTTGTGAAAAAATAAAAAATCCATGAGATTGATCCATGAAAAATCTATTTTCATTCATAATGTGCCCGAAAGATGGATTATACTTAAAAATAACTAAAGATAAAAAATAACGATAGATTTTTAAATTAAAAAATTATTGAGATTCTTTTTTCTTCTATTCTGTACTTGTTATTTATTACCTGTTAATTAATTACTCTGAAAAATGTTAATTTATTTTATAAATGATTTTTTCAAATATTTTAATTGACAAATTTTGAAATATTAAAAATAATAAATTGAGGATTATTTCTTAAATATCAAGTTACATTTTTTTTCCATTTTTTTATATATTGTAATTGACAAGAAACAATAATAAATAAATTAAAGAGAAATAAAAAAAATTTTTTTAAATTTCTTTGAATATTTGTACATCTATTTTTGTTAAGCGGAAATAAATACTTAATACGGAACAAGGATTAATTTAAATTGATATTTACAATAGACACCCATTTAATTTAATCGTTTATCTTTTTTATTACATCATCATTCTCTAAAACAAGAGTAATCTCGTGATATTTACTCCGTTAGTATCAGTTGACGTTCGACCGTGATACGTAATAAATCTCAGGCAGAGATTTTTCTTTTATCTCACAAAGACTGGACAATTTGTAATAATTTTGTATAGATCAGTGCATATAAGTGCGTAAAGAATTAGTTTTTATATAATCCTTATATTTCAAACATTTGTGCAGCAAATAATTACTCTTTTATATTTTTCATAAATAACTATTCAAAAAATTTAACATATTATTTATAATATGCAACTGAATAGAATAATTAAAAAAAATTTATTAACAATTATTAATAATTGAAAAATTAATTATGCATTTTTCCAAGAAATTTTATAAAAATTATTATTATCTAGATTTTTATCTATTTAAATATATACATATTATATCACTTTTCTAGTTTACAATATTATATTACAATATCATTTCAATATTGAAACTAAGTTTCGAATAAAAAAAAAGGAAAAATATGATAATTAAATCTATCGTCAAAATCTAATTATGACAAAATCTAATTATCCATTTTTTCATAAAAATTGAGATATAAAATTTAAAATTATTCCTTTTCAAAATGATATTTATTTATTATTTATTATTTTTTAATAATTTAATAATACTTAATAAATATTTAATAAATATTTATTGAATCTATCTATCTTCTTCTAATATTTAATTTGCTGATATGATAATATATTTATTCTAATTAATATATAAATTATTATATTATAAATAATTATATAAGAAATACAAATTAATAATTCTTATCACATTTTTTTACATTAATCATAACCAATATAAGTAGTTTTTTACGTTAATCATAACCAATACAGTAATAATATATTTGTAATATGAAATATCATATTTAAAATATCTATATAATTTAATATAAAAATTATTTTATATATATAATTACTTATTAAGAGTTAGAAAAAATAAGCATTACACAATAGAGATAAGATAAGATATAAATTATGATATATAAGATATATGAATATTATATTCACAATTCAGTAGTATTTAAATATATAAATTTCACTTTTGCTTTCTTTGATTTTTATTTCGAATATTTCGATCATTATATATATGATACTATTTAACTCATCCAGAATTTTTTCAAAATTTTTGAAAACTTGAAAACATTTGAGATGATCAAAATGAAAAAATATTACGATTTTTATAAAAAGAAAGGATTAAATTCGTCAAATAATATATCAATCGAAATAACTAAAACTTTATTTATTTTAAATAATATAATTTGATGATAAAGTGTTCTAGTAATAAAACACAGCAATTACGTTCTTCATAGATACCAATTGTTCAATGTCGCTGAAGATTGACTTCATTGCTACTTCAATCATTTATTTCTTACGTCTCAACGATCATTGAAGATATTTCATTTTGAAGTGAAATTAAAATTTATTTTGATTTCCTCCATAAAAAGCCAATAGTTATATTATATATCGGAAAAAGTTGTGAAGAATTGACGATATATTCATTGTAATTCATCGAACAAAGAAAAAATTTAAAACGATATCGATAAATTTTATAATGTGGTTCAAGGACAATCCCCTATTAATAAAAATGATTATCAGATACTTATATCATCAATTGTTTTTTAAATATTTATCCAATGTATTATGTTGATATTTATTATAATTTAAATTTATTATTCCAAATTTTTTTTGATATATATGATCCAATCACGAACTTAATACGAATTAATACAAAATTTTCAAATATATGTATATTTTATAATAAAAAGTTACAGCTAGCATAAACGTACTTTAATTAATAAAATTTTATTTACACAGGATATTTGAAACATGGATTTTTTCCAAATTTTTTGCGCCATTTGCATAATGCTTCTTGCCATCTATTACTATTATACGTCAATTTACAACTATTGGAAAGTTCGTGGAATACCTGGACCAGAACCAACTATCATCACTGGCAATTTTATGGAAGTTTTCCTCAAAAAAATATCGATAAACGATAAATTGAGATTTTTATACAATAAATACAAGAATGAGCCAATGTTCGGAATATTCGAAGGATCGTCGCCTATTCTTGTTCTTAACGATTTAGATCTGATCAAAGATGTTCTCATCAAGGATTTCTCTATATTTTCTAACCGAGGTTTTCGCATATTTCCAAAGGTATTATATTATATTGAAATTTTTCATCACATAATTCATAATTTTTCATTGATCCATAATTTTCTGCTTTTATCTAGCAATTACATTATTATTGCTTATGGATTATTACTTATTCACGAAAATGTTCGAATAACTTATAAAAAAGGCATAATTAAAGTAAGCTATTTGATCACGAAGTTAATATATTTTAAACGATAATATATTTTAAACGATTAAACGATTGATTGTAACAGTTATCTTATCATTTTATTTGTTGAGAAATATATTTTTCATTAAACAATTAATTTTTGAGAAAAAAAATCTTTTATTTTTCTAAGGCGGAACCATTGGGAGAGCATCTGTTCGCTTTGGAGACTGAAAGATGGCGACCGATGAGAGCGAAACTCTCACCGATATTCACCTCTGGCAAGCTAAAAGAGATGTTCCCACTTATCATAGAATGCTCTAAAAATATGGAGCCATATTTAGACAAAATAGCGGAGAGGGGGAAATATATAGAATGCCGTGATCTGGCTGCGAAATTTACAACTGACGTGATCGGTAGCTGCGCTTTTGGGATCGACATGAATTCTATATCGGACAAGGACAGCGAATTTCGTATAATCGGCAGAAAATTATTCACACCCACCTTTAAAACAATAGTCAGGGATGTCTGCAGGCAATTTTTGCCAGGATTGTACGATGTGATTGGTCACAAGCTCCAAGTGAAAGAAGTAAATGAATTTTTGACGAATTTAATCAAGGACACGATTAATTACAGAAAAGAGAATAAAATAGTTAGACCCGATTTTGTTAATACATTGATAGAGCTTAAAGATCATCCAGAGAAATTAGAGAGTATAAGTATGTCATTTAAAATCAATTTTTTTTTTAAATAATTAAAAATAAATTTGATACAATATTATCAATGATTTTCAATGAATTTCAATCTATTTTTTTTTTTTTTTTTTTTACAGAACTGACAGATTCCATGATTGCTT
>NW_006263460.1:500514-505844 GCF_000469605.1 Apis dorsata
TTCTTTGTTGCTGGTTTCGAAACTTCTTCATCTACGATATCTCATGCCCTTTACGAATTGGCCCAGAATCAGGAAATCCAAGATAAGCTACGTGAGGAAATCAGAGAAGTTTATGAAAAACATGGAGAATTGACGTATGATGTAATTAAAAACATGAAATATTTGGACAAGATTCTCAAAGGTAAAAAAAATTACGCAAAATTAGATTCTTTTTATTAAATTAATTATTAAATTATCATTGTAGAAAACATTTCATTTCATTATAAGTACATTTTTCTAATAAAATACTCATTCTTTCATGAATAGAAACTTTAAGGAAGTATCCAATAATGGCAATGCTAACCAGGGAAGCAGAGGAAAATTATACATTTAAGGGCACTAAAGTTACTATCGAAAAAGGTATAAAAGTGTGGATACTGCCATATGGAATTCAAAATGATCCAGATATATTTCCAAATCCTGATATTTTCGATCCCGAAAGATTCAGTGAAGAAGCTGTAGCTGCCAGGCATCCTATGAGTTATTTACCTTTTGGCGATGGACCAAGAAATTGCATAGGTATGATAATAAGATAATAAACGGATATTAATCCTCAGAATTATTTTTCTAATTTTTAATTATCATTTTTAGGTGCACGTTTTGCACAATTTCAAAGCAAAATTGGTATTATAACAATTGTCCGTAATCATAAAATTGATGTTTGCGAGCAAACTAAGATTCCATATGAAAGTGATCCATTTCAATTTTTGTTAGCATTGAAAGGAGGTATCAACCTAAAAATAAATAAAATATAAAATTAATATAAGTATTATGCATGTATATATTGACAGTAAAAGTTATTCAATATATATTATATTAACTAAAGCTTATAAAGTTTAAAAGAATTTTGAGATTAAAACTTATAAAAATGTTTCAGTATTACATACAAATTTTTAAGTATATTATATAATTATTGTTACAACAAGAATCAACATTATAATTATTAAACTAATTGAAATAATCATTAAATTAAATTAAATTAAATTCAAATTTAAATAATTATAGTGATTTTTTTATTCATATCACTAAAAGTATATAATTATTTTTAAAATAAGATTAATATAATATAAGTATTAAGTATAAGTATTAAGTTCTTTTTTGAAATGTATATGTTAAAATATTTTGAATCTTTAAAAAATAATAGAATCAAAATATATAATGTATAAAAATAACAATTTTGAAATATTTTTCTATATGATAATACAATGTCATAAATACAAAATCATATTAGAAAACATATCATAAAACAAAGATATCATAATTCTAATAATGTTACTTATTAACATCTAATCTTATAAAATCTAGTTTAATTTTGATTACATATGAATCTTAATGTTATTAAGGCAGCAATTATTTTCTTAAATAAGTTATAATTTGTGAATCCGAGGATAATTAATAACTAAAACAGTCAGAAAATTGATGATTTTTCAAAAAAATTTAATTTTTAAATTTGATTTCTTGTTTAATTTTATTATTAAAAATATGATATTATTAGAAATATTATAAAATGTTTAAATAATTGTTAATTAAAATCATATTGCTAGAATATTTTATAAATAAAAATTTTCTTTTCTTGTTCTAAAACAAAAGTATAACATTATTTATTTAAATATTTAACAAAAATATTTTATATCATAAGATTTACTTTTTTAAATCTTTAGATACCAAATATATTTAAAATATACACATATTTTAAATAAAATATAGTTACAATTAAACCAACAAAACGTACGTTGAAGTACAGCTACAATTAAATTATTATAAATTTAAATTTAAAAAATAATATAAAATTAAACTATTTTAAAACAAAACTTACATAATATTAGTAATTTACTGTGAAAGATTAAAAATCACATGTAAATACATATATAAATATATATTTACTTATTATAAATATCTCTATAATATAGATATAATATAAAAATTTATTTACTTCGAATCCAAGTTCAAGTAATCCTTTGATCATGATTCATGCGCAATCTATCGGCGTCTACAAGTATTATATGATTTATGATGATACAAATTAGGAAATAAAAAAATAAACTTTAAAAATAAAAAATAAATCCTTTCATATCTTTCTATTTTTTCTTGATTATACTATCAATTATGAAAATATTCTGTTTTAATATTTATTTTATTTATTTATCTTATTTTTATGTTTTTTCTATTAATTTTTTTTTTTATAGAATTAATTGTTTCTGATTTACATTATTCTCTTCTTGTCTTATACTTAAGTATAATATAAACACATCACACAAGATTATACGTATAAATTTACATGTACAATACAAAATGCGCATTTATCAATGTAAATAATAACATAGTTATGAAATATGATATATCTTAAGATTTTTATTGATATATCATGATTATGCAATATTTATGATATAATTACAATAAGAAATATATATAAATCTAATGACTTATTTAATTTAGAAAATTAAAAACAATTACAAATTTTCATTAAAAAAAAAAAAAGAAAATAAATCACATTCTAATAAATTTAGGAATAAAATATGATTTTAATTTGATTTTAATGAAATTATTTTTAAATAATATAATGATAATTTACAGGATTAAAATACAATTGATCATTACATATAGAAATAGAATATAAAGAAATTACTTAAGAAAAATTTTTTTATTCTTTTTGTTTTTCGATGTAAATATTATTATATTATTGAATAATATCACAGTTCATTGTGTAATATATTATGTAATATTATGTAATATATTATGTTCATTATGTAATATATTCATAAGTATATCTTCGATAAGTATATCTACAAAACTGTTTGTAAATTATATATTTTTTATTTGACCTAAATTTTTTGAATTAAATTTGAACTAGTTTTTTATGCTTTAGATACTTTATTCTAACAATAAATTTATTATTGAAAAAAAAAATTTTTTATAATCTGGGGATAAAATAAAATCGCAAATTTTTATCGAAAACTTATCGTTATCGATTATCAATTGATGATTAAATATATTAATAATACATATCGTCAAAAACAGAAATTTGCCAATGTCATTACAAAAAAGATACTTAAAAATACTTATATTGTTTTAATAAAAAAAAATTCTATATCTAATTCTATATCTAATTTTAAACTCTGATCAAAAAAATATGAAGATATAAAAGGAATGCAAGAATTTTGAAAATATTTTTGATCACACTATCAGAAAAATATATATTCTGATTTAATTAAGCTCAGGAATTTTCTAAGATTATAGACATACATATTTATGTTCTTAATGCATTATAGGAAAAAGATTAGTGATATTTGTATGAGTAAGATAGATAATAACAATTATACAAGTCATGGACAATGATTATTAACATCAAGTCGAGATTTACTTCTCAATTATATAGCAATTATTACGCAGCAGTTTTTATTCAATTTCTCGTAAACAATAAATTTATCATAAAACACAGCTATTATATGAATGATAAATAAAATTTATTTCCCACAAATTGAATTCATCGAATTCATTAATATATATGCATCGTTATGTTAAATGTTGATATTATATTTTTGTTTTATTTTTCTTTCTTGAATTTATATAATTATTTGCTACAGAAAAAATACGTAACAGATATATACACGAATGTTTTCATGTAAACATTACTCTACAAATCCATCTTTTTTGGATACAAACGAAAATAATGTCGATAATAATAATTATAATAATTTAATTCATTTTAAATTGTTTAAATTGTTAAAAATTAAAATAAAATGTATATATGAATATATATATTTATTTAGAATTTAGAATTTTACTGAAAGTAGAGGTCGCTATTATCGTCGTTGGCTACATCAAGGACATTGACTATATATAATCTGACTCATATTAATGTAACCAATTGGAAGAAAACTTATCATTAGTCTCTATCTGACGTTCAGTCGTGAGAGACATCTCAAATAGATCTGAGACTTCTTTAAAATTTCATTTTTTTTTGTTATAAATATCTCTTCAAGTGAGTATATTTTGAATTCTAAATAAAGTACTACTTCTATAAATGTATTATTATTAGTTATTGATATAGATTAATTAAGAAATTCAAAAAAAAAATTATGCAAAATTTTTAAGTTAATGAAATTGTATATAAATATTAAGGTAGCGTTCATAACGGAATAAATTAAAGAAATCTTTAAATATGAATAATATTAAATATGATCTTTTTTCTTTTATTAATTTTGTTTTCAAATAATATATATTATATCATATCATTCACTTTAATTAATTCTGTTCTTTAATAATTTTAAAATTTTCAAAAATACAATAAATAAAGTAAAATGAAATAAAATAATTTTTAATTTCTTTCGTCGTATAAATGAATAATAATATAAATGAAATAAAATTGTATCAAAAAGTCACCTCATTGAGACATGTTTATAAGCATATAAAAATTATTTAAGATATATTACATGAAATCAATTCTAAATTAAAATTTTTTTTATTATAATTATTTATCTCTTAAATATTCATTAAATAAATAAATAAATTCATAAATAAATAAATCGATATTGAAATAAAAAATAATTTTTCTTCTTTTGAATTAATATTAAAATAAATTAATATTAAAATAATATTATAAAAATAATTTAAAAAATTTTTTTTTAATTTTTTAATTCTTATTCTTGCTTATATATTTGCAATATATTTGCAACTTCATATTTAAGTTTACATACTATTATATATATTATTAAAATTACTGCATTAATTGATTTTTATTATTATTATGGAATAGAGGAAAATTGATATAACATGGATTACTTCCAAATTCTCTGCGCCATAAGCATGCTGATTCTCACGATTTACTATTATTATTCATCAAAATATGCTTTTTGGAAAAATCGTGGTATATCTGGACCAAAACCTACAATATTTTTTGGAAATTTTGCGAATTCCGTGATAAAAAAAAGGTCAATATCTGAAACTGTTAAAAAGTGGTACGACGATTATAAACATGAATCAGTTTCTGGGATATTCGAAGGAACGACTCCAGTTCTTATCGTTAACGATTTAGATATGATAAAGGATGTTCTCATCAGAGACTTTTCATTATTTGTGGATCGAGGATTTCATATTTTTCCGAAGGTATTTCAAAATTTCAATTCATAGAATTTTTATATCCCCAAATAATATCTGATTTTTATAATAATAATAAATTAATGTCATTAAAAAAATTTAAGTTTGACTTTCACAATTATAAGAAAAGACTTTTTTTAAAAAAATTTAGTTTAAAATATACTTAAATTTTATGTTAATTCTTTTTTTTTTTT
>NW_006263460.1:506035-507495 GCF_000469605.1 Apis dorsata
GATGGCGACCAATGCGAATGAAACTTTCACCGATATTCACATCCGGAAAACTGAAAGAGATGTTCTCCCTTATAGTGGAAAGCGCGGGAAATTTAGAGAAATATTTGGACGATGTGATAAAAAAGAATGAAATAGTGGAATGCCGTGATTTAGCTGCAAAATTTACGACCGACGTTATCGGCAGCTGCGCTTTTGGGATCAACACAAATTCCCTTTTGGATGAGGATAGTGAATTTCGTAGAATGGGCAAAAAGATTTTTTCACCTACTTTGAAATTGATGATCGGAAATACTTGTAAAGTACTTTTTCCATCTTTGTACGAAGTAATCGGTAATATGTTTACAATGAAAGACGTCGATGAATTTTTTATAAATTTGGTCAGTGATACAATGAAATATAGAAAGGATAACAATATAATTCGATCAGATTTTATCAATATGCTCATGCAACTGAAAGAACATCCAGAGAAAATGGACAATATTGGTAAGTATGTATTAATATAAATTCGTCAAAGAAGAATCTTTGAAGAATCGATTCTAGAAATTAAAAACTGATACATAAAATTGATATTTTCGTATATCAACTTTTGTGATTGTCTTCGTTTCTAGAATAGAGAATAATTGTAAAGTATATTCTAGTATTATCAATGTCGATTCAAAATCAAATTCCATCACACATTCTAGGTTCTAAATAATTATTGTGTATATTGTATAGAAATATCAAACTTGATTAACAATAATAAAAATAATTATTTATTATAATATCACAAAATTTAATAGCGACAGGTTTATATCAAAAAATTTACAGTACTACATTTTATTATATTTTACAGAATTAACAGATACTTTGTTAACTGCGCAAGCAGTCGTCTTCTTCGTTGCCGGATTCGAAACTTCTTCATCGACGATGGCATTTAGTCTTTACGAGTTAGCTCAAAATCAAGAAATACAAGATAAATTACGGCAAGAAATTAGAAAAATGGACGAGAAAAATAACGGAGTATTGACATATACGGATATCAAAGAAATGAAATATTTGGATAAGGTATTTAAAGGTAATTTTAAGGTATTAAATTTATCTGAAAGAAAGAGACTTAAAAAAATTTTTTTAAGTAAATTCTATTCCCATTAAATTAGAAAATTATTTGTATAAATATATTCGAAATCAATTTGAATCGAATAAATATTAATATATTACAATTTAGCTTTTTCTTTACAGAAACCTTAAGGAAATATCCAATATTGTCGATGTTATCTAGAAAAGCGATGGAAAATTATACATTTAAAGGTACTAAAATTACAATACCAAAGGGCACGAAGTTATGGGTGCCAGTATATGGTATTCAACATGATCCAAATATTTATCCGAAACCTGAAGTATTCGATCCCGAAAGATTCGAGGATGATGCTGTCGCTGACAGACATCCTATGAGTTATTTGCCATTTGGCGATGGGCCAAGA
>NW_006263460.1:507768-511265 GCF_000469605.1 Apis dorsata
CATCGGTATGTTTTTTAATCTATCCACATTAAATCGAATAATTTTCTTATTTTTATTATTATTGATAATCTATTGATAATTTTTATAATTATTGATAATCTATCTCGTAAGATGACACATAATTTGTAATATTTATATGTAAATTAAATGCAATTTCGTAAATTTTAAAAATTGTTTTCAGGTGCTCGTTTTGCGCATTATCAAAGCAAGGTTGGTCTTACGACAATTCTTCGCAATCACAAAGTTAATGTTTGTGAAAAAACCACGATTCCCTTCAAATCTGATGAACGTAGCTTTTTATTGGCGCTAAAAGGAGGAGTGTACTTAAAAATAACTAAGATTTAATGTTAATATAAAAAATAATTATTATTATATAATAATATTCATTTTTTTATTAACTAAATAAGTATTTGATCTCAATTTCAAACTATAATATATACATTTTAAATATTAATTATTATTAATTCAAGTATTAAATTATTATTTATAAATATAATTGTTATTATTTTTCAATTTTTTTAAAAATATTTTTTGTTTTTGTTATGTATAAAATTTTAATTCTTAATTAATATTGTTAATATATATATAATATAATCGATTTATAATAATTTGTCATTTTAATAAAAAAATAATTTCGAAAAAAATTACACTATGAATTTATAAAAATAATTGAAAAAACAATAATTATGCTTATTTTCTTATATTATTTTATATATATTTGAATGTTTTATATTTTAATTAATTTTGTTTTTCTTAATTTCCTTTATTTCCTTATTCTTATTCTTATCTTTTCAGTTCCTTTCAATTATTTTTATATTTATATAATAATATATAATATAATATTAAAAGAATAATTAAATATTAAAAAATAATTTATCAATTATATTATATATTTACATTATATTATATAGATACAATATGAATGAACGTTTTAAGTACAAATTAGTTCATCTAGTCTCGTCCTTTCTATTTTCGCCACTAGAGGGACAAATGCACGAACGTCTTCTCACAAATATTAACTTGTCTGAATTTCTATATAATAGTCTTAGCTTGTTGTATAACCTAGTATTATCTATCTTATAAGTTAGGATATATTAAACATTGTAATAAATTAAATATTTATTAGTGTTTATTTTGTAGTATTTTTTTATTTTTTATTTGTTTATATTTTTTAATCTTATTTGTAATATTTTTTGTATTTTTTTTAATGTTCTATAGTATATTTAATATTTTTGTATTATGAAATAATTCATAAGTAATATAAGGATTAATGTTTACTATAAAAAAAAAATAAACAAGGAAAGATATGAGTTTTTTTACTATTTTCATCTCTAAAAGTTAAAAGTTTTTAAAATTTTTAAATGATCACGTAGAAGGTCACTAATGACTAATAAAACAATTAATCTCCTTTATGTTGAATATATATATGAATTAAGATGGATTGCGATTGAAATTATATGTGAAAAAATATGTGGTAAGATTGCAACCAATCAAATCTGTATTTTTTAACCTTACGTCTTCTTTCCAGTTTTATATCCAGAATTGTACGTAGACTACAAACGTTATAATCTTCTGACAAGTTAATGGTAAATATCTTTTTTCTTCCTATCATTATATTCAATTTTAATATGAAAGATTATAAATCATCAATACTAATCTATAAATAATATCGTTAACTTAATCGATTTAATAATTGAAAAATTAAGATCTAGTTAAATAAATAATTTTTTGCGCAGTTTATCTTACACTTATTTATATAACCAAACTATATTTATAATATTTATGTAGCAAAGCTAAATTAATATGATAAATTATAAATTTATGGATTGTACTTCTTATTTAACTAAGTTAGTTTAAGAAAATACAATTACTTTTTTAGTCTTTATGAATATATTTAATTTATGAATATAAAATTCAATTTATTTATTTTTTGAATATGACTGAAAATAATATATAGTACAAAAATACATTGTAAAAATTTACAAAAAAAGATATTGTTTTTTATATAAAAAAGTGATTTTTTTTATTAGTGTAAAATATTTTTTTTTATTTTTAAAAAATAAAATAATAGTTATATTATATTATAAATAATGTTGAACTAAAATTGAATTGAAAATATAATTGATATATAAAAATATATATCAATCAAAAATATTCTCTATAGTGATTGGTATATAATAAAATTCTTAGAAATTAAAGAAAAAATAAAAGATATTATACACAAAAAAACAAAGAATACTATATCGAATTATAAATTTATTCCAACTCTCTCATGTAAATTTTCTTAAATTAAAAAAGAATATTGACCAATTGATCTCAAATGAAGTAGAGAAATTTTCATCAATGGAAAAGTCATTATTATATAAAGGATTCTGTATAGATTCTACATTAGATTCTACATATTATATCAATTTATATAAAAGTTTTATATACTGATATATTTAACACTAATTAATAATATAACATTAATAATTTAATACCCATATCTCTCTGTAATCTTGTTAAATAACTATAATAAGTATCAATATTTGATTTGTCATGTAGTACAAGTGGGGATTAAAAAAAAAAAAAAAAAAAAAAAACAGATCACAGTTAATGATATAACTGAATACGAGTATTTTATTTTATCGTGAAATCACCAACTCAGCAGAATCGTTTTATATTTCATCGTAGCAGGATATCGAAATAAAAGAAATTGATCTCTCCATTTAAAGAAATTGTAACAATTACGTTATTGTGTTATTTATTTTTATTCTGAGATAAGTTAGTTATTTATTTAATTAATTATTTAATTTAACAAAAATTTTTCGAAAAATTAATTGAATAATACGTTTGTTTCTTTTTATTTCAATGAAGATCGAATGTTATTTTAATTGAACGTATATGTTTTACATATTTTATGCATCTACGCATTATTTATTCTTTACAAATCAGCATGATGAATAAAATTTAAAAAGATACTAACAACTTTTTCAATCACGAGAATTGAGATTTGACTAATTGATCTTTTATAATTTATTTTATTATTGTATTTATTTAGAAAGTTTGATACAACATGGATTATTTTCAACTTCTCTGCGCCATTGGAGCGTTATTGTTCGCGATTTATTATTACTTCACTTTAACTTTTGACACATGGAAGAATCATGGCATACCTGGACCAAAACCTATGATCTTTTTTGGTAATTTCCAAGAAGTTATCTTCAAAAAAATATCACTGGCCGAAAAAACAAAACAATTATATCAAGAATACAAAAACGAGTTAGTTTTTGGAGTATTTCAAGGAAGATCTCCTATTCTTGTTGTTAACGATTTGGATATGATCAAGGATGTTCTCATTAGAGATTTCAGCTTATTCGCGGATCGAGGAATTCATGTAAATCCTAAGGTATTCATAATTTTATTATTATAAAACAGATATATGTAAATCCTAAGGTGTTCCTATATATATATATATATATATATATATATATAGGAATTCAATTTTTTCAAGAATG
>NW_006263460.1:511544-513269 GCF_000469605.1 Apis dorsata
TTCGTGCACTTTGTAAATTATGCACGAGATAAAAAAAATTTAATCGCATAAAATAATTTAAAATAAAATGAAGAAAGATAAAAACTTGGGATAATTTAATTTAAAGGTAGAACCAATATTTCAAACTCTCTTCGCATTGGAATCTAAAACATGGCGACCATTGAGAACGAAACTCTCTCCAGTATTTACATCAGGCAAATTAAAGGATATGTTCCCTCTTATACTGGATTGCGCAAAAAATTTAGAGGAATACGTAGAAAAAGTAAGAAAGAGCGGAGAACCGGTGGACTGTCGTGATATGGCTGCAAAATTCACGACCGACGTAATTGGCAGCTGCGCGTTCGGAGTGTGCATGAATTCTCTTTCGCCCGAAGGAAGCGAATTTCGTCGAATGGGGGAAGAACTTGGCAAATTCAGCTTCAAACGCTTAGCTAGAGATTTTACCAGGCTATATATGCCATTTTTGTTCGATATAATTGGTGGTTACTTACAATCGCACGAAATTAACAACTTCTTTATAAATCTAATCCGTGACTCGATCAAATATAGACAGGAGAATAACGTATTCAGACCAGATTTTGTCAACACGTTGAAAGAACTAAAGGAACATCCAGAAAAATTAGAAAATATTGGTAAGTACATTAAAAATCTAAAGGAAAAAATCTTGAAAGTGTAATTTTTTTGTTTATTTCCATATTTTCATATTAATGCGAGAAAAATTAATATTGTCAGTTATTTAAAAATAAAGATGAACGTAATGAATATTTATATTTTTAAAACGTTTTATTGAAAATAAACATTTGTTGTTGAATTTTTGATTATTCAAATTTTATTATGACTTTAAATCATATATTTTCCAATTTATAGTCGATTTGAAAAATATGCAATAAATTATATATATGTAATTATATTAATATGTAATATTAATTATAAATTTGTAACAAATATTTTATAGAATTAACCGATGCGCTTCTCACTTCGCAAGCACTCGTCTTCTTCCTCGCTGGATTTGAAACATCTTCGACAACTATTTCGAATGCTCTCTACGAGTTAGCTCAAAATCAGGAAATGCAAGATAAATTACGAGAAGAAATAAAAGAAGTTTGCAAGAATAATGACGGAGCATTTTCATATACAGATGTGAAAGAAATGAAGTATTTAGACAAAGTGTTTAAAGGTGTGTAAATACTCTTAAATTATATTAATTGTATTATTAATTATTTTTTAAAATAATCTGGTTAAAATAGAAAATAATTTAACTAAACATTAATAATAATAAATACATTATGATGATATATTTGATATTTATAAAGATATGGATACCAGCATATTTACTTTTGTAATTATTTATTATATCACATATATAGAAATATAATATAAATATAATATAATATAATATATATAAATATATAATATTAATATATAGAAACTTTATAGATGAAATTAATGTTATAACAATAAACAAATATTAATATCCTAACAGAAACACTGAGAAAGTATCCAGTATTGCCGGTACTAAGCAGACAAGCGATGGAAAATTATACGTTTAAAGATACTAAAATTAAAATATCGAAAGGGACAAAAATATGGATACCAGTATATGGAATTCAACATGATCCAAATATTTATCCGGAACCTGAAGTATTCGATCCCGAAAGATTTGAGGATGATGCTGTCGCTGACAGACATCCTATGAGTTATTTGCCATTTGGCGATGGGCCAAGA
>NW_006263460.1:513326-535606 GCF_000469605.1 Apis dorsata
TATCGGTATGTTTTTTAATCTATCCACATTAAATCGAACAATTTTCTTATTTTTATTATTATTGATTATATATCTCGTCAGATGATACATAATTTGTAATATTTATATGCAAATTAAATGCATTTCCGACAATTTCATAAACTTTAATAATTAATTAATATTAATATCCTATTGTTTTAAAATTATTTTCAGGTGCTCGTTTTGCGCATTATCAAAGCAAGGTGGGTCTTATCACGATTCTGCGTGATCATAAAGTTGAAGTTTGCGCGAAAACGTTGATACCGTATAAATCCGAACCGCGAAATATCTTGATGATACCGAAAGGAGGAAAAATAGAGTTGAAAATAACGAAAGTTTAATTATTAATATATTTATTAACATAATTATTAACATATTTATCTTAATTTTTATGTTTTTTAATATTTTTTAATATTTTTATGCTATTAATATTTTATTATATTTTATTTATATTTTAATGTTTAGTTTTGGAAAGAGATATTTTTAAAAAAAAATGTTCAACAAAAAATATTTTTACAATCTAATTGGGAGATATTAATTCGCATAATTAATATTAAAACGAATGTTTGTATTTTTCATTTCGTTTTGTATTTGCTAGAAAGTTCTTAGAAAAAAATCTTTTTCGAAAAATAAGTATAAATCACTATAAGTCTATTTCGTATAATTATTACATAAACTATATAATACTAATAATTATAATATAATATACTAATTATTACTAAACTTATATAATTAACATTATAATTATATATATAGAAAGAGAAAAAAAAATAAGAAAAATATATTTTGTAATTTTTATAAAATACATTGATAATATTGTACGTTGATATGTCTTATATGATTTCGATATAACAAATTATAATACAATTATAAAAAGTAAGTTTTTATAAAATAGTAAGTCTTTATAAAATAAAATATACGACATAACATTTCACATAATTTGAATGTAACATAAAACAATTATTTTATTAAACAATAAATAACAATACATAAATATAATTACTTTTTTAAAATTTTAAATTATTTTGTATTTTTTTATTACGTTTTATAATTTTTTTAATATATTGACTTTTAAAATAAAAAGTTAAATATTGTGAAAAATTACAAATTTGTATTAAGCAATGCAAAACAACGAGAAAATATATATATATTAAAATGAATTTAATTTATTAATTCACAATTTATATTTTTAATGAATTTAAATGATAAAAAATATATATATATTATATAATAATATGTAATAAAGATTAATATATCTAATTCAAATATTACATAATCTATTTATCAAGTCATATTTACTTTTGTAATTATTTATTACATCACATATAGAAATTTATAATATTAATATATAAAAATATAATATTAATATAATATAATATAATATATAGAAATATGTAATATTAATACATAGAAATTTTGTCAGATTATAAAATAAGAATAAAAAATATGATAAGTATTTTCTCATTTTTGAAATCTTATCGAAATATTTATCAATAACTTAGTAGAATTTCAATAGATCAGTGTTTGAAATAGGAATAATAAGATATAGAATGTTCTACGTAGAAATATAGAATTTAATAAATAATATTTTCGAAAATTCATGTGCGTTTTCTTGATAACAAATTTAACGAGCGTCATAAGATCATTCTATGATTACATCTTTTTTATTTTTTTTAAAAACAGATAAAATATGCAAACATTATTATGAAATATATGTGAATATCCACAAATTTTTTAATTATCTCAATTCAATAATCAAACCATTATTTAAAATATGACGAATATTTTTTTCATCATGATTCATCATGATTCATTCCTGCATTTAATCATAAATTTTTCTATTTTTAATTTTAATTCTCCACTTCAACAACATATTAATATAATAAATCATTTCGAATAATATTATTCTTGCGAAATTAAACTTTGATATTCAAATTAAAAATTTAAACATTGAATAACAAAAATATAGTGTAATCAACACAACTTTTATTTATTCTTAGAACCCTTTATCAATTATTAATAATTTATTTTGCAATTCTATGAAGCCTCATTGCATTGGTTTTGGTTTTTTATTATTATCTATACATTTATCTTCAATTTTTGAAAAAATTCTGCAGTTGTTGGACAAAAACCGACATTTTCCTTTACGGATTTCATGCTCTTGAAAATCCAATTGAAATTTATATCTATATATCTAAAGAAGTTTTATGATATATTTATAAACAACTCAATAATAGGAGAGAAGATCATCTACTCTCATTCTGAAAAATTCAAAAATTGATAATAAGATCAAGAATATGATAGAACAAAAAAAATACATTCATAATCCTATATTATAAATGTAAGCTTTCCTGTAATAAAGATAAAACGTACATTATCTGTGTTTGTATTATTCTATTATAACAATATAAATTGTATGTGTCTACACAGATGAAACAAATATCGATATATCTTCTCGATTTGGAACCAACAAGATGGCGTCCTCGCAACAAAACTCATATTGTTCTCATCCGAAAGATTAAAAGATATATCTAATTCTCGAATGTTCGAAAAAAAAGTAATCAAAGTAAAGCCGAAAAGAAAGAGCTCATTTATATTCGGGAGATAACGCGAAATATACGAATAAACGCGAATAAACGGATATGATTGGAAATGAGCGCTTCGAAGAGAGAGCTAATGTTAATCAAGTCGATAAACAAAGTTTGGCATGGGTTTTTAGAAAATATAATACGTCTCGAAAAACTCGAAACAATAGAGATCGAAATTGTATCATTTGTTGTTGGATTATAACACGGCCAACATGAAATTTCTACCTACATTTTTCATCAAAATTGTCACGAACACCATAAATTATGGAAAAAAGGAATACAAGGTTGACTTTATCAACATGGAATTTTGTGACAAAGATATCGATAAGTTTATAGTAAAATTAGTATTTATTAAAATTAGTATTTATTAAAAATTAGTATTTATTAAACGTAACAAATTTTATGGGATATTTTATAAGAATAATGTGAAGGAAAAATATAAAGAAAAATAAAATATCAGAAGTTGGAATGGTTTGATTTTATAATTAATACAATTGAATTATTTACTTTTGATTTAACAAAGACACTATCTATAATTGCGTAAGCAATTTTTTTATTTTCTTCTCTTCGAAAATAATCGTTTATCAATAAATATAAGCAATGCTTTTTACGCATGAATTAGAATATTCAATGAATATTGAAAATGAATTAAGCGAGGCACGAGAATATAGTGTCAAACACAATGGGGAATCGAAGTATTAAAATATTAAAAAAATACTTGGAATACTTTGACAAAACACTTTGAAAGATAATAATTTTTATATTTAACTTAATTGATTATTAAGTCGAAATATTATTAAAATAAATAAAAATTTATCAAAATTTATCACAATGCATGTAATATGATAGATTATCAAGACTAATTTGTTTTTCGTTGTGTCGCATGCACGATTATTTTATAAAAAAAATAGTTAATCGATATGAGCAATGTAAGTTTGATATAAGATTGTTTTTAAATAATAATAGACTAATATAATATAATAATAGACTATATATATATTACATTGTGCTAATTTTCTTTTCTTTAAATTTTGCAAAAATTATTATATAATGAAATTAATGTTCAAATTCAACATCATATGCTGTTGCTGAAAAATATGTCATTTAATTTATTTTCGCAGAAAAACAACGAAATATCCACCAATAAAGTAAAAAGAAAATCAATTTTCGAATACACATTTAGAATTAATGTATATACGATTATCGTGATCCTTATATTTATCCAGAGGCTGACAAGTTTAATTGAAAATTTCATTCAAGAAGCAATTGAAGCTCGATATCTAATATAAAATGCACTATTTGTCATTTAGCGACGAACTAAGAAATTGTATCGATATGTATTATTATATATATATTTTTCTATTGTTTTTATATGTATATATTTTTATTTAAAGATTATCAAAATTATCGAAGGAAAAGAAAAAAAAATATATATTTTTAATTTGATATCGCTTTCATAAATTGAATATATTATTTTTACAGGATTATTTATTGTAAAGTCAAATTTTTTAAATAAAAAAAAATAGATATAAGGTTGCTTATTAATTTGTCGTTAATAAATCATCATAAGAAATTGTTGTAATTTATTTATTGTTGTTATTTTTATTAATCATTATAACATTTTTATTAATCATAGAAAAAGATTTAAAGAATTTGTGTAATTAATTAATGATAGATAAATTAAATTATATTATATTGAACATGGAATTTACAGAAGAATAGAAGAAGAATTTATAAAAGAATAATTCGTAAAAAAATTACATTTTTACTTTTTGTTATTTTCAAAATTATTTCTCTTTTTGGAATCTGCAAAATGCATGTATGTGTACAAAATTCATAGAGAATCATAGTTTTCTTTAAGATTGATTTAATCGCAATTAGATTAAATATTAAATAAGAAGAGAATAACTAAATAATAATAAAATTTATATTTTTTTAAATATAATTTTTTAAATTCTAATTTTAAATTTTATTACATATGTTATTTCTTTTTGTAATTCCTATTGATAATAAATAATATAATAGAATGATAAAATTTGTAGACAATATGTCAATAATCAAATTTTCGAAATGCAGGAAGTACACGTGCAATTTATATCTTTGCAAAATGATGTTTAAAAGCTTAATCACGTTTTAGTAAAATATATTTTTTATTAATATTTAAGATTTAAGAAAAATGTTTGATATTTTGCATTAATCTATCAAATATAATAAATATTGATTCTGAATTATCAATAATTATTATATAATTATAGTTTATTTTATTGTGATTAGCTTTATTTATTCTATATGTTATCATAGCGTTCAAATATGTTACAAAGAGAGATCATTTTAATAACATATTAACAAATCTGTATTTGAAATTATTTTAAAAATAAATTAATTACATCATTAAATTTTCCTCTTATATATCTACGACATGTGATGAGGAAAATTATAAAATATGATAATTATATGAAATATATTTATTTATATCTTCTTTATGGTTGTATGTAAATGTTATTTGTGCAACTAATTGTAATAAAAACATGTATATCTTTTTGTTTTATTCCATGATATATTATCTATTGTTTTCTTGGCTTACAAGTTTCCATATTGTTCTATAGCATATTTCCTTATTATGTCGAATCTCTGTTTATCAACGGAGCCGTTTATATCAAGGTTAATAAACTTTGAAATTGTTAATAAATTTAATTCGTGATGTCAACCATTATTAATATTTTGTATTGCACATTGCTTTTTCTTCTTTATTACAGGGCAGATTCATCTTTTCATATAATAAATTATTATAATGCATATTTTTACAATAATGTATATAAATACTCAAAAAAAAAAATGAAAAATCTATTAATTTATCGTTTAAAAAATATAAGAAAAATGTATTTTTAATTAATAAGAATATTAGGAATTATTATATTAAGATCATGAGTTTTCTATTATTATTATATGAAACATTATTATTATTATTATTAACATTATTATTATATGAAAAATTAAACCACTGAATGAATAAAAAAAATAACAATAAAAAATAACAATATGCATTGAAAAAAAATTATGAATTCGTTTAAAATTAGAAATAAAATATGGAATGCATTATTAATAAAAAATAATTTTTATCTTTATTACCTTAATTGCTTGAAACATGATATGGAATATCATGATCAATATTAAATTTTCATAAAAAAATTTTTATTTTTTACCATAAATTTATTAAATTTATTAAATGTTTAAATATTTTTGTAAAACGAAAAATATGCTGTAGTGTTATTTAATTTTTAATATTATTTTATTATATAAAATTAATTGAACAAATTATACATATCTGTAAAATATCTTTTTAAAGTTAAAATTAAGCATACATTATTATATATTCGAATTCTTTTGTAAATATTATATTTTATAAAAATTTCGTGATAAAGTTCTATGAAAACTTCTATGAAATTACGTACAATTTAATTCCAAATTAAAAATTTTAGATTAAAAAGTAAGTAATTGATATATTGTGAAAAAATTAACGATAACAAGTTTGATGTCATGATTTATCTAATTACGTAAATAAATATAAAAATAATAATTATTATTTAAAAAAATGTATTTATTAATGATATTTCAACAAATCAAGTAAACATAAATATTTTTAACAAAAAAAAAAAAGGTGAGCTAGCTCCATTCATTGTTAAAATATTAACAAATATCCAGAAAGATATTATCATGATGTATTTTATATATTTTCTTAATAATTAATTAATAAAAACAAGTAACAAAAAAAGTATCGATAACGATTAATAACAGTAGATAATTTTTTAATTTGCAAAAGAATATATTTCAAATAAAATATAAGAAATTTGTGCAATCGTTAACTTATAAGAAAATCATGTAGATAATATCGAAATTAGGGAACCAAGATTTATATAAAAGAAATTGATTACCTATTGAATGATGATACCTATAAATTAAATGATATCTTCAAAATATAAATATATATATATATATATGTAAATATTTTTACATGCATCAAATGAGTGTGAAGTCTATATTTTTCTATATTTTATATATTATTTTTTCTAAATTCTTCAGATGTATAGAAAATTCAGAAGCAAAATCATAATTAATGTGTCATGTTAAACAAAGTGAAAATATTATTCTACGTAAGCCGAGAATTCAGAGAATCGATTGATATTGGTTATGTACTTCATACGTCATTAAATTATTTTAAATTAAATCTGAACTGCACAAGGAAATAAACTTCGAAATGAAGATATAGAAGATTGAAAGAATATGTTATTTTTAAAACAAATTGAACTTCATAAAAAACATCAATCGAGATATATGCACAATATATAAGAAAGAGGAAATAAGAAAATCATTACATTACATAGAAGAACATTTTATAAGAAATGTATGTATCAATGAAGTGTGAATTATATTAGCGAAGCGTGAAGTGTAATTTATATATCAAAAAGTTGTACGAGGATAGATAAAAAGTTTGTAAGTCAATGTCTATTATAATTATTAGAAATATATTTTTTAATCCATTTCAAATTTCTATTCGCTTGTCCAATTCATTGATATTACTTTATACTTTATTTATTTATTTATTATATATTGTTACAATTCTTTCTTCCTTTTTTCTCTTCGAAAAACTAATTTGAATTTTTAAAGAAAAATTTGTCAATGACACAATGCGGATTATGTTTAAAGTATTTTTTTTTTTTAAAGAAAATTCTAATTTTTTTTTCAAAGGATGATTTTATCCCTTAAAAATTGAATGTTGCTACGAACGAAAAATAAGATTACATTGATTGTACGCGAAATTTTCTTTAATTCTTAGTTCCCTTGATTTTCCTTAGTTCATTCTTTAAACATTATATCGAATAATAATACCAAGCTTTGTATTTATTTTAATTTCTAGAATCGACCGTTTAAAAATATATTAACATTTTAACGCAGTGATTAAAAAAAGGAACGTGAGAAAATAATGGCCTATATTGAAATCTTATGCGGAATCATCGTGTCGCTTTTGGCTTTCTATTATTATTTCATATCGGCTTTCAATTTTTGGAAAAATCGTGGAGTCCCTGGACCAAAGCCAAAATTCCTATTTGGAAACATTATGGACATCATATTATCAAGAATTTCAACACCTATGTTTATTAAAAACATCTACGATACGTATACAAACGAGTCTATGGTCGGATTGTACATGGGACGAAATCCTATTCTATTTCTAAAAGATCCGGAACTAATCAAGGATGTATTGATCAGGGATTTTTCGAAATTCGCAGATCGAGGATTTAATGTTCATGAAAAGGTAGAGATTTTATCACTTTATCAATTAAAAATTGATTAATCACTTAATCAATTTAAATAAAAACAACGACAAATTGTGTAATGTATATATGTATTGATTTCTCAAAAATGATTGATTATATAAAAAAATTGGAAATTTCAATTGTACGATAAATTTTGTTCACAGGTAGAACCATTGTCGCAGCATCTTTTCAACCTGGAGCCAAAAAGATGGCGTCCGTTGAGATCGAAACTGTCCCCGATGTTCACATTGAAAAAATTGAAAGAAATGTTCAACCTGATTCTCGAATGTGGCCACCATTTTGAAAAATATCTGGACGAGCTTGCAGCGCAACAAGAGCCCGTCGATTTTCGCGAGGTAGCAGCAAAATACACGACAGACGTGATCGGTTCGTGCGCCTTCGGAATCAACATGAACGCTATGTCGAACGAGGAGAGCGAATTTCGAGAAGCTGGTAAAAAAATCTTTGAACCTACTTGGAACTCTATAATACGATTGAAATTCAAAATGACCATGCCAGCGTTCTATGATTTCTTGGGTCCTCTTATACCTGAAAAGGAAGTTACTCCGTTTTTCATCAAGATCGTCACGGATACCATGAAGTACAGGAAAGAGAATAACGTGTTCAGGCCCGACTTTATCGATATGTTGATGAAACTTCGCGATGAACCAGAAAACTTGAGCGATATCGGTAATAATCTTATAACTATAAACTATAATTTTCACCTATAAACTTACTAAACTACGCAACATTTTTCGAATGATACATAGTGTATAAGTGAATATAAACTTATACAAAATGAATTATAAATTCGTAGAATTGACCGATGCTTTCCTAACTGCGCAAGCATACGTTTTCTTCGCTGCTGGTTTTGAAACTGGAGCGTCGACGATTAGTAATACGCTTTACGAATTAGCACAAAATCAGAAAATACAAGACAAGCTGAGGGAAGAGATTCGGGAACATTACGATAAATACAAGAAAGAGTTAATATACGAGAATATTAAAGAGATGAAATACTTGGACAAAGTGTTTAAAGGTAGCTGTAATTGATTTTCAGATATATAACGAGTAATTTCGTTCTCGAGATCATATTTAGATTTTATTAAATTTTGTCACGTATACAATTTATATGCATGTACATATACAAAATGACAAATAAGAATGATTTTTACTTAAAAAATAATTAAAGGAATCAAAATTCTCTGTTATTATTTTTTTATTATTATATTAATGCTATCCTTAACAATATTTTAATATTTAAACAATATTTTAAAGTATTAATAAATTAAAATAAAGTATTTGTAATTTATTTTTACAGAAACATTAAGGAAATATCCACCAGGAACTTTAATACCAAGAAGATCAGTTTCTGATTACACTTTCAAAAACACGAATGTTACTATATCGAAAGGTACAATGATATGGATTCCTGCATTCCCGATTCATCGTGATGCCAACATTTATCCAAATCCTGACGATTTCAATCCGGAAAATTTCACCGAAGATGCTATTAATAATCGTCATCCCATGAATTATTTAGCCTTTAGCAATGGACCAAGAAATTGCATCGGTACCTTTTATTCAATTTCTAATTCTAATCTTCTTTATATTCGTTTCAAAAATAAAAAAAAAAATATATTAAAAATATTATTTATTAAAAAAAAATTTTACTATATATTCACTAAATTTCAACCATTAAATTCAGAAAAAATGAGTTCCAAGTGATAAAAATTTATTTAATTTTTGTTTTCTAGGTGCACGCTTTGCTAATTATCAAGTCAAACTCGGTTTAATTATGATTCTTCGTAATTACAAAGTGGAAGTTTGCGAGAAAACTATGATTCCCTATCAATTCGATCCAAATTTATTTCTATTAGGTCCCAAAGGAGGGATATATTTAAAAATAACGAAAGTAGAAAGTTAGTTGTATTATATTTTTATATAAACAACAAATTTTAGTTTCAATTACTTTGACCAAATAGTTTTTCTGTAAAAAGAGATAATACGCATATTAATTTTTAAGACTTGAATAAGAGAAATAAATGAGAAATAAATGACTTATACAATATTATATCATTTAAATATTATTTTGTTAATTATAAATTATATACGCGTAATATTATTTAAATTTAAATTATTGTGTATATATAATTATTATTTATTTATTATGAGATTATATTTTTAATATTTTATAAAAATAAAATAATTTTTTTATAACGATTCAAAACAGAATTTGCTATATTATCTATCTTAACTGTTTATCTTTCTATCTAGAATTCGAGTTAATTAATTTTAATTTAAATATCGTTAATATTGTTATTATATTAATTTAAATATATTCTAGGATTTAATTAAAATAATGACCAACTTATAATATAATATATTATTTATTAAGTAATATTATTAAAAACATTACAATTTCGAAAACGATTTCGAGTGTGTTTTTAAAAAAGTCAACAATATTTTTCAAAAAATTAATTTTTAATAAATGTGCACGATTATATTATAAGGATTTACTCAAAAACATATATTCTTCAATTACAAATCAAACGGAAAATATGAAAGGAATATAAAGCAGAGCTATAGAATTATGATGTTATAAAAAATATTCATGAAACTACATCGAATTGAATAAACAGGATGAATTTTTATCGAAATTAATTAGATACCGAATTAGGTTAATTAGATACGCCTATAAGAGATGTAACGTCATACTTGATATACGATTTAAAAAATTACCGATAAATGTTATTTGAACAATATAAACAAAAATTTATTAATGGAATCATAATAAAATTTAATTACAATTTCATATTGAAAAGAATTGAGGAGAAAAAATATATATAAAAGTATATATAAGTCATGTAAATCAATTGCCTATTTCTAATATCAATGAATGGAAACAAGCAATATGATGTTTATATAAATATATATATGTATATGTATATGTGTATATATATATTAGAAAGAAATCTATTAAGGATAGATAGAAATCTATTAAGGATATTAATGATCCAAGGCCAAGCAAATACAAAAATTAATATAGAAAAATGCCAATTGATAATTAATTAATTAATTTATTTATTAATTAATTTAAATAAAGTTAAAAAAACAAGTAAAAGTTTGGATTAGATAAAGCAAGATAAAGTTGTTATCGTTGCCCTATTGCTAAAGCCAAATTATCTCATTTCATTAAGGAAAAATTCATAACCAAACGAAATCTCTATCAATATTTTTTTATATCATGTATTTATGTTTATTTTAATATTTATAATTGGCTTTCTAAACATATAACAACAACAAATTAATTTCAATATTAACTAATTATATATTTCACAATGTATTTATGTATGTATATATATCATTCTAGCTATTATCTAATAAAATTTTATTATAAAATTACTAATTACTAATTACTATAAAATTAAAATTTATTTATGTTTTATATATATATCTTTGAATAATAAATAAAATAATTTTTGTCCAAGTTTATTTGATTTGAAGACTACATCAAATAAATATATAATATTTGCATATTTCCATAAATTTCCATAGATTAATAAATAATATTTCATTAATATTTACAATTACAGAAATAATAATAACAACAATATAGAATATTTTTTATAAATCTGTTATATAAAAAATATTTGAGTATGTTTTCAAGTTTTTTTATATTTATTTTTTCTCGCCAATTTATTTTTGCTTTTACTTTAGTCAATTTTTTCTATCTTCAAGAAAATTCCATCTCTAGGTGCCAATGTAAGTGAATTTATCTTCTTTACATAAGGAATCATCGTCTTTTCGCAAACATTTACTCTGAAATTTTGTAACATTTTTATCAATCCAACTTTTGTTTGATAAACGGCAAACCGTGCTCCTGAAACGATAATTTAATCATTAATTAAATTCATTAATATATAAAAAAAATACTATTTTAAATCTAAATAAGACTGATAATTATTCATTATATCGTAATCACACACACACAAAATATTTTGGTATTTTTCTTTACCAATGCAATTCCTTGGTCCATCACCAAATGGTAGATAGGTCATTGGATGCCTTGCAGCTACTGCATCCTCGTTAAATCTTTCAGGATCAAACACATCTGGATTTTCATAGAATTTTGGATCTGTTTGAATTGCATACAAAGGAATAATTACAGAAGTTCCAGCAGGTATCGATATTTTTGTATCATAGAAGGTATAATTAGAGTTGCATTTTCGTCTTAGAAGCATTCCTGGTGGATACTTTCTAAGTGTTTCTGTTAAAAAGAAGAATATAAATATAATTTTATCTTAATAATTAATATCTTAATAATATTGTCTTAAAATAGCAATTGTTATCTTATTTCAATTGTGATTGTTAATCTTTGCAGATATTTTAATTATTTTAATTATTACATAATAATAATATATTTACTTATTTGCAAAATCGTGTGAAATATTACTTATATATCGTTATATTGGAAATGAATTTAATCATTAAATATAATATACCTTTAAATACTTTGTCCAAATATTTCATTTCTTTGATATCCTCGTATTTCAGATTCCCATTATTTTTGGCATGGAATTCTTTCATTTCTTTTCGTAGTTTATCTTGTATATTAGGATTCAGAGCCATTTCGTAAAGAGCGTGTGCCATTGTCGTCGACGATGTTTCAAATCCAGCCGCGAAGAAAACGGAAGCTTGCGCAGCAAGTAAAGTATCCGTTATTTCTGTAAAATTTCGATATAAAATTATAGATACCTTCAAGAGATTTATAATCTTTTTTCAAATTCTATTTAAATTCTATGTTACTATGAATTCAATTTGTAAAATGATTCGACCACAAATTTTATCAATTTGTTTTTCGAGATAAAAATATAGATTTAAATATAAATTTAAAATCAGAATTATTTTATTTACTAATATTCTTTAATTTTTCCGGATGCTTCTTCAATTCCATCAATAAATTTACAAAATCTGGTCTCACGATATTATTCTCTTCCCTATATTTGATCGTTCCCTTGATTAGCTTGGTCATGAATACAGTTGATTCCGTATACGGTAATACGAAGCCAAGTAAATTATAGAAACGTGGAAAGAAATCTCGAAGAAAATTCCTTACAAATTTGATTATATTTTGATTAAAGATATTTTTCCCCATTCTACGGAATTCACTACGCTCGTCTGATAACGCGTTCATATTGATTCCAAAAGCGCAACTTCCGATAACATCTGTGGTGTATCTCGCTGGTATTTCGAAACAATCCACAGGACCTCCTCTTTTCACAACATCCTCTAAACATTGTTCCAAGTGTTCAGCGCATTCCAATATCAACGGAAACATTTCCTTCAGTTTACCAGAAGTAAATACCGGTGACAATCTCATTCTTAATGGTCGCCATCTTGTAGCGTCTACACTGAACAAATTTACTGAGAAAGGCTCGACCTGTGATAATTTGAAATTAAACTGATAACATTTTAAGGAATATAAAAATTTATTATTTTAATATATATATTTTATATATATATGGGAAACGTAAAATAACTCATTCAATTCGATTATCGGTGAATGTATTTTTTGAAAGTGATTATTGATGTTTATTTTTTGCAAAGTTAATAATAGATAAATTATTAAAATATATTAACAGATAGATATTATAAAATAAAATGTTATGTATATATATATATTTGCCGAGTAATTTTTTATCAAGACTAAAAAAAATTACTCCAAAAAAATTACTCGAAAATTCATAAAAATTAAAGTAAATTTCTAATGAATTATATACATTTATCAGAAGATTATTTTTTCTTAAGTTGCTATCTTTCTTTCTGAATAATCTTCATGCACAATAGAGCTTTGTATAATTAATAAAAATTAATAAGAAAATATATAATTCTCTAAATAAATATTAATTATTATTGCGAAATATATTAATTGTGACAGATATATTTAACTGTCTTTTATCATAAGAAATTGATAAAACTTTAAACTTTAACTTTCTTTTAAATATTTCGAAAGTACGCGAAGAGTTAAGAAAAACAGAATCGCAGATAAAAAAAAGTATACGTACTCGTTCGGAAATATTTAATCCTCGATTATCAAATATAGAGAAATCTTTAATTAAAACATCCTTGATGAGATCAAGATCACGCAAAACGAGATTAGGCGATCTGCTGATGAATATCCCGAACATTGCCTCGTTGTCGTATCTCTTATAGAGTTCCGTTATGAAGCTGCCAATTCCAATTTTTCTTAGCAGAACATCTTTAGCGTTTCCAAAAAATGGTATAGGTCTGGGTCCAATCACGCCACGATTTCTCCAAAAATCAAATTTCGACGTGAAGTAATAATATAAAGCGAGAAAAACCGCGACGAATGCGGTTAATATTTGAAAATAATCGAGCATGTCGATGATATAGATGAAACGAAAATCCGGTTTTAAAGTAGGTGTTCACTCGTCTGTTGCAATGTGGAATGACGAGATGAGAGTACAATTGATGTTCTCAACTTGAACCGACGACGAAGCTTCAGATTGATTAAATTTCTCATACTATTATATATTTATGTGAATGATTCAATTTTTAGATTTTTACGTCGCAATAACGATGCATCATTTTGCATGATTTTGCATTTTCTCGAAGAAAAAGCAAATAATGACATTAATTATTCTATATACTATTATATATTATATATACTGATAATTTTTTATATATTATATATACTGATAATGATATTTTGTTATTACATTAATTTTTAAAGTTATAGTCTACTCGTAAAAATTGTTTTTAGAATTTACAAAAATATATAGATTTTGATTATTAAAATAAATTTTAACTTATTTTCGTTTTTTAATCAGGATTTATCTTTATATTTATTTGATTTGACTTTGAATAGTAATTTAGTAACTTTAACTATAAATTAATAATTTATAAAATCTTAATTAAGATAAATTTTCTAATTTAAAATTAATAATTTTTTTAACATTACATAATCGATATTATAGATAAATGATATAATGGTACATTTTATCAGAAGTTACAGTCAGAGATTTCATATCTATATCAAACTGTCTAAATTTAAACAAAATTTTTTAGTGAATCATTATCTCGATAATAAAATAACTGAGTTAAATAATACTTATAAAATATAAAAGTTTTTTAAGAGAGAAACTCATCTTATACAAAATATTATACAAAATAATATGCTATATCTAGTTGTGCATTAAAAAATATATAATTGTTCTATTTAAAACAAAAATTGATCTTTCATATGACTTATCCGCATCCAGTTGTAAAAAAAGTAATTGAATCATATAACATACTTTTTATCTCAAATATTTTTTGATATTTTCTGTTTTTTAATTATTTTTTCTTCCATCCTTCTTTTTAGGAATTGATTGCTAGCGCCATCTGTTGATCAAAATTTCTTCAAAAACACTTAAGAGATGGCGTTGATTCGTATTCTATTACTCATGTATTATCACTCTATCTTGATTTTCTTGCTTTATCGTATTCTTATATTTATTTTAACATATGTATATTATCTGTTAGTTTAGCTATAAATTTTTTGAGATTAAATTAGTCATAATTCTTTATTTATTTCTCTCTATTTTGATTTTAATCCTCTGAATAAATCAATTTTCTTTTTCTTAGAACGTACAAACGTATTAATAAATAACGCTTTAATAAATGAATAAAAATATAATATTTTTCTAAGAAAAATTTTCTTTTACGTTAGTTATTATAATAAAATTTATTCTAGTAATATTGTCATTTTAAATTGTATTCCTATTTTTATCTTCAAATATATATTTTTATGTATAAATGTTTATGTTTCTTTTCTGATGCATTTGAATGAATAAATTATATAGCATATACAATAACATAATACATATGCATAAACATAATACAAATGAACTTATTTATTCAACATTTATCATTTAGTATAGTGCAAATGAAAATTCACACATATTTCTTATATGCTAATATTGATAATTAAATTTACATTTAGTTTTTCCTATGAAATTCGTCGTGAAATCATTATGCTGTGAATCATATTATTACCATTATATTATCAGATATTATCGGATAATATTAAAAATCATTAAACTTAATCAGAATATATCATATTTACAAAATACAATAATCATATTTAAACATAGATAAATCGATTAATTTATGCTTATTTTTTAATACTTTTTCTTGATATAGAAATTATTCAAATTTGTAAGAATAAACCAATAAAAAAATTTTCGTTAATAATTAGATTCAAAATAAATTTTTATTTTTTTTAATTATTATTATTATTATTAATTACTTCCTTTATCAAAATATGGTATACATTTTCGGAAAAAATCAAATAAAACTAAAATTAAATATAAAAAAAATATTAAATTCATTTTATTATTATAATATAACTAAATATAAATAATTTTAGTATAGTCCAAATTTAATTAAAATGAAATTTAGCTTTGTTGAACGCTTTTTCGCAATATATATACTTTTCAATTAATTGACCCTCACGATAAAGTTTTATCTTATCTATATAAAGAAATTTATAGGAATTTCCTCTTTCTGTCAAGATATTTAATTTCATATACGTTTGTAATATTATCTAATTATTAGATAATATATAGATTTAATTAAATTATAGATTTAATTATTAGAATGAATTTAATTATTAGCGTTTCTTAAAAATGTTATCAAAATTATTTCTCTCTAATTTATTAAATGTATCTTGAACACATTTAATCAATTCATCAATTATGGTTGGCGAAGTTTCGTGTTGTAATGATTGAATAGAGTTAAAAAACCCCAAATCGAGAACGTTTAAATCAGGATTGTTTAGTGGTTATGAGTTAAATTGAATATTCCAACCATTAGTAGAATCTGCAGCAACAATTATAATATTTTTATCATTATCAAAGGAATTTTTCAATTTTATTAATAGCACCATATTCTGATTTTTTTTTTGTTCTTCGTATACCGTAATAGCTGTTGCAAGATACCATAATGTTGTTCATGTAGTCAATTGTTTCGATTGATGCAATGATTATTTCATTGGCATTTCTTCTTTGTAAATTCATGTTATTTGGATTAAAATTTTTCATTTTGAAATTACAGCGGTGACTATTTTATTTTTCTTAGAAAAACTAATTTTTGGTTTTCAAATTTCAATTTAATTCAAAAGCAATGACTATCAAATATGTTAGGTTATTTTGCTCTCAATGTAAACAATACTAATACCAATATCAATAATGAGTATTGCTTTCGAAATTCTAGATAATCTAAGATTTTCTTTCGAATACCATATTTTTGGAGGGAACAATATTTATTATATTAATTTGACAAATAAATTTCTACATAGAAAATATTAACATTCGTAAGAAATAAATTCTAAAAGTAAAGAAAAACAAAATATATGTATTAAAATATATGTAATTAAAATGATTTATTTTATGTATATGATATACTATAATCTATAAATACAATTATATCTTATACATTATAAAAAATAATGTTTTGAAATAAGATATATTCTGTTTCAAAGAAAAACAATTGGATAAATTTGATATAGTTAATTCCTTCGAAAATAGATTTGTAAAAGACATGGAGTTAATTATACATTCTCAAATGTATTGATAGATGCAGTTATTCTTTATAAATATAATAAAAGAAAAAATCATTATAAGAAATCGTTAGTTTAACAGATTTTATTATAATCTAAATTTTGAAAGCTTATCGTATACAATACAAGAAAAACATAAGTAAAAAAGTATAGTTTCGTATTTTTTTATTAGATGGTATATTTTTATATTAGTTAATTGATATGTTTTCTTTAATATATAACGAACGGAATAACAAGAAATTTTAAATATGTTATAAAATAATTTTTATATCATCACCTATAGTATCTGTTTCCGCTATTCCGTGAAGTCAAATAAACCATTATCATCTCTTGCAAGTCATCATGAATATATTCAAAGACAGTTCAATATAAAGCTAGGATATCTTATACGCAATCAGTCTTTACAAATATATTCAAGCATGAATATCCTGTTGTATACTCGGTAAAGTGTTAAGTATAAAAATCCGTGTTTATATCTGCATATCAAACATATTTGTATATTTATATTTATACATTTATAATACAAAATAATACATATATTTTTATATTTATAACAAGTTTCATATTACAATTCGTAAGTTTAATTGTTATTGTTTTTATTTAAATATTGTTTTTATTTAATCTTCATTAGCTGAAATTAATACATAAATAAATTACAGAATGTTATAAAAAAATTGTTATTTTTTCATTTCTAAATACTTTATACATAAAATAGGATAAATATTTATATAATTTTTTAATATTAATTTATAGAATTTTTTTCATTTATACATGAAATTTTATATCTTGCTTCGTTTTACAAGTGTGTGTTATTTTAACAATTATTTTCATAAAATTTTCACGTGTTTCTTGTGTTATTCCCTGAATTTTTTAATTATTATTGTTTTGCAATTATTTAAATTATAATCAACTTATTTGTATTCTCTTTAACATATGAAAGATATCATTAAATCTATCAAATTAAATCCATTGAATCATTTAATTCATATCGTAAATTTTTATCGCAAATAGTAAACGTATTTAAAAAAGGCTATTATTCTTATCGCAGATAAATTATTAAAAAGCTATTAATTATACAATTTATAAGAATACTCAATATGATAATTTTACGCAATGATAATATCTTATTTTTAGAATAATAGATTTTATTTTTAGAATAATAGATAGAATAAATGTATATATTATACGTTTTAATTATTATTCTTTATTATATATTTTATTCTTTATTATATAATTTAATAATAATAAATTTAAATATTTAAATAAATTTTATTTTATTATAAATTTTTGGAAATAATACACATCAAAGATATATTATATTATTTAATAAATTTACAATATTAATTTATAATTTTTTTATATAGAATATTCTATATTTTTTTATGTAATATATTAGTATATATTTATAATAAATTATATATCATATCAAATATATATTCTTATTATGAATATAACAAATTTTTTTTTAGATAGCATCAGTTAGTAGTCTAGAAAAATTAATCTGAAATTATAAAGAAAAATGACGAGCAGTTTCGAAATTTTATGCGGCATTGCCATATTGTTTCTTGCCCTCTATTACTATTTCACGTCAACGTTTGATTTTTGGAAAAGTCGTGGAGTGGTTGGACCGAAACCTATACCATTTTTTGGCACTATGAAGGATTTGATATTGATTAAAAAATCGACGGCTCATTTCATCAAGGATATTTACGAGAATTACAAAAACGAACCAATGGTTGGTTTATACTCGAAAAGATCGCCTTTTCTTCTCTTAAATGATCCAGAACTCATCAAAGATATATTAATTAGAGATTTCTCCAAATTTGCAAATCGAGGATTGGGAGTTTTTGAAAAGGTAAACGAAACTCATAAATCTCAATTGTTAAGTTAAATTTTATTTAAGTTAATTTTAATCAACATGATAACAAACAATGACATGACTTTTTTTTATCATATTCATAAATTATATGCATAGAGTAGAGAAGCGATATACAAATAGACAATGAGGAAGAGAAAAGAGGATAATAGAACAGAACAAAAAAATCAAAATTATATGATTATTATTGTAGCGAAAAAAATTTATCTTTAATTTTTTAGATGTAACGTATACTTTAAAATCTTTCACGATAATTTAATTTTTTTTTTTTTTTCGATTAAATATCGATAGACGGAACCATTATCACCGCATCTATTAAACTTGGAAGTAGAAAGATGGCGACCATTGAGATCCAGGCTCTCCCCAATATTCACATCAGGAAAATTAAAAGAAATGTTCTATCTCATAATCGAGTGCTCGCTAAATTTAGAAACATATTTGGACAAGTTAATCGAAAAAAATGAACCCATCGAGTGCCGTGAATTAACAGCAAGATTCACGACCGACGTGATCGGTTCTTGCGCGTTCGGTATCGATATGAGCTCGATGACGAACGAAAATAGCGAATTCCGTAGAATGGGCAGAGAAGTATTCGCTGTGAACTTAATAAACGTTATGCGGTTGAAGTTGAAACAATTCATGCCAAGGTTGTACGATTTACTCGGTTATATAATGCCTGACCGAACATTCGCACCATTCTTTACACGAGTTGTGATGGATACAATAAAGTACAGAAATGATAATAACATTGTTAGACCAGATTTCATCAACATGTTGATGGAGCTCAAGAAAAATCCGCACAAATTGGAAAATATCAGTAAGTTTTGTGAAAACTTTGTAATTTCATGTTTTTTGAAAAAAGTAATTTTTATATTTGAGAAAATTATTCTTTATTGTTTATGAAAAATAATAGTATATTTTTAAAATTATTGTTATAATTATTTTATCACACGTTATATTATATTTAGAATACATATACATAGGATGTTAATGAAATATCTTTGGATCGATTTTAAATATTAATTCTAAAAATTAGTGTAGAAAAATATCGATTCAGCCTTATTTATTATATTATATGCAAATTTTATTCTAATTTAATTTTGCATCCTATATTAACGAATACATTAACATTTTATATTTTCAAAACTTATCATCATAAACTTTTAACAAATATTTTATTCTATAATGGTTTATCTTTAAAAGTAATTTTTTGTTTCTTTCTTTTTAGAATTGACGGATTCACTAATCGCAGCACAAGCATTTGTATTCTTTCTTGCGGGCTTTGAAACTTCATCGACGACTATGAGTAATGCTCTCTATGAATTAGCTTTAAATCAAGATATACAGAAAAAGTTACGTGAAGAAATCAATACATTTTGTGCTAAAAATAATAAAGAATTGAAATATGATGACATCAAAGAAATGGAATATTTAGATAAAGTATTTAAAGGTATGAGCAAGAACAAATATTATGTAAAATATTTCATTTCATTTCATTTCTCTTTACGTATGGGTTTTACACAAAACAAATCAAAATATGAAGAATGAAAAAATCTTTAATACTTATCATAATTATTGTCGTTAATTTTAATATTAGATATAAAAACAAAATTAAAAACAATAATTAAAATTAAAAAAAATAATTAAAATTATTATTGTGCGACAAATATATTGTGCGCATTCGAATAATTTATCTTTTTACAGAAACATTAAGAATGTATCCACCAGCAACAATTTTAATGAGAAAAGCAACATCAGACTATACATTCAATGACACGAAAGTTACGATACCTAAGGAAACCAAAATTTGGATTCCAGCGTTTGCGATACATCGAGATTCGGCTATTTATCCGAATCCTGATTCATTTGATCCTGAAAGATTCGATAAAGATGCAATGGCTAGTCGACATCCTATGCACTATTTACCTTTTGGCGATGGACCAAGAAATTGCATCGGTATGAATTAATTAATTGTTGAATTAATATATATATAATTTCTTATTGTTTATATTTTATTTATATTCTATAATTTCCAACTGTTAATTTTTATTAATCATTAATATTATATTATTTTTAGGTGCGCGTTTTGCGGTTTATCAAACTAAAGTTGGATTAATTACCATTCTTCGTAATCATAAAGTAGAAGTTTGCGAAAAGACAATAATTCCTTACGAATTTGATCCAGGTGCATTTTTGTTGAGTCCAAAAGGTGGAATATATTTGAAAATAACAAAAATATGAAATACATGAAAACATTGCATTCAAAAATTCTCAAAAATCTATTAAGTTAAATAAAATATTTTACGAGGACATAAATAATTAATTCTAATCAAAGGAAAACAAAATAATAAAATAATAATAAATAATATATTCTTATCAATATAATTAATTATTATAATTAGTTTTATTATTAAGAATTAGAAAAAAAAAGTAAGTTTAAATAGTATATTTTTATTAAAAGACAATAAATGAATTTAATTATTATAAATAATTTTCTTATATAAATTTTTTAAGCTCTCTTATACTCGAGTATGTGATTAATTAGAAAATTTATATAAAATGTTCCTCTTATGTAAAAACTTTTAATAAGATTTTCATTTTCCCATTGCAAAATTCAAAATATTCTTATTTATTATCTACTATCGTTCATTTTTCATAACTATGTTAAATATAGTATAATGTAAAAAGTATATAATTAATATTTATTAATATTATATATTAATATTTATAATTAATATGTTATGTAATATATATTATAATTAATATATGTTAATCAAATTGTAAATATTCATATTTGATGTTTGTAAAACAATTTGTATCATTAATATGAATGATTAAAAGATTTAAAATTGAAATAA
>NW_006263460.1:535905-536474 GCF_000469605.1 Apis dorsata
CATATTATTATGTTATTACATTCCGATATTAGCAATATATTTTATGTTATTATGCATAATATATTTTAAATATAAGTTTTATGAAATTATGAAAATATTAAATATAATAAAAAATTAATATATGAATATATAGATGAAATTATTCAACAATTATTTATGAATATAAATTATTCAAAAAATATTTTAGGATTAAAAAAATATATAATTATATTAAATAATAAACATAAATATATTTATATTGAAAATATTTATTATGATAATTGACAATTATATCTATTATTATATTAATATTTAATTTCCAATGAAAATATGAAATCTTTAATCCTTGATCTATATTTTTATTTGATAATATCATCGAGATATATTTTGGAAAATATTTTAAATAAAACATATTAAAATATAAAAGATTAACATATTACAAATATAAATTTTGATTTTGTTTTTCTTGTGAAAATTAAGGTGAGAAAAATAATTTTAGTAAAAAGTTTCAACATTAATTAGATTTATTATTTATTTATTATAATAAAACTGCAATAATATTCAAGATGAACATTTATTATTATTATATA
>NW_006263460.1:536586-538838 GCF_000469605.1 Apis dorsata
ATTTTATATAACATTTATTATTATTATATAAATACGTTGTTAGGAGAGAGTGGAATGAATGAATGAGAAAGAGGAAAGGAATAAATGAATGAGTGAAAGGGAGAAAATGAAACTTAATCTTATTATATAANATATAAAAATTTTATTTATATTTTTATAAAAAAAATTATTGAATTTATTAAATGCTAATCAGAAATTCTATATTATTAAATTCTATATTAGAATACAAATTTATAATAAAATAATATTATTTAAGCGTAAATTAAAAATAATTTTATAGAATAATATATAATGTATAATTAAGAATTATTATTTCTATAAGATTAATACTACTTAACATATTAAAATATAAAAAAATATATATTTTTAGAATTATATAAAATGTTAATACATTTATAAGATAATCTTTGAAGGATCAAATCTAGAAATAAATACAAATATTAATAAAATAAATACTCTATAAATATTATCGAAACCATTCGTAGGTAATATTTCAAATAGAATTGAATTGAAGAAAATTTAAAAATTAATTCTAAAAATAAGATACAGATTAATTACAAAATATAAAATATCTAAAAATGAGTATAAATAAATAGATATTTAAATATCGATAAAATAATTTATCAAATCATTGACAAATGAAACATTTATAAAAATCAAAATAATTAGGGAAGATAACTGTTGTATATTGACAAACAAAATAATAAAAGTAAAAATAGGTTTCTAAATTAATTTATAGATAAGATTAAAATTATTATAGTATCTATTTAAATGCAAATAATAAATAATAAATATTATAATTAATTATATTATAATTAATAAATATTTTAAGACGTTATTAAAAAAAAACAACTCAAATTTAATTTCTTTAAAAGATATATATGTTTTTATAAATTTTAAAAACAATTTTATTCATTTTGACAAGTAATTCTAACAAAGAGAATCGAAGAAATAAGGATTATTCTAACAATAATGAAAAAATCGAAATATATACATTGTTAAGGACTTATGAAACGGTCGGGTAATCTGGCCTATGTTTTCAATAGTTTGAGTACCGTAATAACTTGACAATAATAATAATTTATGAGTAATTTTCCTAACGTTTTCCAAATCTCTAATTTCAACAAAAGTGCCTGACAATAATTTATGAGCATAATTTTTCTAATGTTTTCCAAATCTCTAATTTCAACAAAAGTATCAACGGCTTCACAAATCAAATGTATACGATGGATCAAGGAAGCGAAATTCTGACCCCCACGTGCTCGACCCCGACGCGACCCCGTAAGGGCTCATCCTTCGAGGCCGTCCTCCAGTGCAATCATTGGTTCCTTCAATCCCCTCTCTATGTCCATTTTTCTCAAAAGACAAGGGAAAAACCAAGGGTCACGATAGTCTTGCGATAGAGTGATATAAAAATCGAAACGAGAAGTTAAAATCACAGTTAGCAGCAGTCAAAGTATTCGTACATTACGAACATATAGTTTTACATATAGTTCTATAATAAGTGATCCTTCGAGCAATAAGTTTAGACATTTCATTTGTGCAATATTTAAAATCGTTCATTTCCGACTCATTCCGACTTTAACATACATTAAATTATAAAAACATAAATAAATAAAAATATTATATATATTTTTTCTCTTAATAATTTCAAGAAAACTTCAATTTCAAACTTCAATTTTATCATATTTTCATATCATAATAATAACAAATCAGCTATAAATATAATATATAATATTTAATATATAACTATAAACATAAGTAAATATTTACATAAACATATGATAACATTAAAGATAATATTAAGTTTTAAAACCTCAATTATATACTATCATTTTATAATATAATAATTCGTCAAAGAGTAGAGTTTCTCAGATAACAACAGTGTGATCAAATCAATATGTTTGATTATTTTCAAATATTAATTTCACTCGTTGCGATTTTTCTCGCTTTGTACTATTATTTTACGTCGAATTTTGATTTCTGGAAAAATCGCGGAGTGGTTGGACCCAGACCTATACCATTTTTTGGAAATACAAAGGATGTTGTATTAAAAAAAATTGAAATAAGCAATTACATAACGGAATTATATAAGAGATATGAAAATGAGGCAATGTTCGGGATATTTTTTGGTGGATCGCCTAATCTTATTTTGCGTGATTTAGATCTCATCAAAGATGTTTTAATTAAAGATTTTTCTATATTTGACGAACGAGGATTCAAGATTTCTGAACGGGTATGTATTTTTTTTT
>NW_006263460.1:539149-541393 GCF_000469605.1 Apis dorsata
CAAAATATAAAAAGTTCAAAATTAAAGTTTTATCAATTTTTTAAAAATATCTTCTTAAAATAAATTATTTCGATTTAATTTTTTAATTACAGGCTGATCCATTGAATGCAAATCTTTTTAATATGGATGCTGCAAGATGGCGACCATTAAGAATAAGATTGTCACCGGTATTTACTTCTGGTAAACTGAAGGAAATGTTTCCCTTGATATTAGAATGCGCCAAACGCTTGGAACAATGTTTAGAAGATGTTGTGAAAGAAAAAGGGCCTATGGATTGTTTTGAAATATCAGCGAGATACACTACAGATGTTATTGGATGTTGCGCTTTTGGAATCAACATGAACGCATTGTCAAACGAACGTAGTGAATTTCGCAGAATAGGAAAAAGAATTTTTGATCTAGATAAAAACATATTAAGATCTTTTCTTCGACAATTTTTTCCACGATTCTATAATTTACTTGGTTTTGTAATACCATATTCAGAAACAAGCATATTTGTGACAAAATTTATTTCAGAAATGATCAAATATAGGGAAGAAAATAATGTGGTAAAAGCAGATTTTGTAAACTTATTAATGGAATTGAAAAAACATCCGGAAAAATTGAAGAATATTAGTAAGTAAAATAATTATTGATTTTAATTCTTTCAAAAAACAAATAAAGTCTATGATCATTTCATAAATAGAATTTGAAGATGTAGAATAATGAAATAAAATTTGAAATAAAATTTTAAGTTTATAAATCTTTTGTTTGATGATGTTTTATAAATAATGAGTAGAATAGTAACGTAAAATATTATTAAAATATTATTTTTTAATGAAATTTTAGAAATAACGGATAGTTTACTTGCCGCGCAAGCTTTTGTTTTCTTCGCGGCTGGATTTGAAACGTCATCAACGACAATGGCACACGCTCTTTATGAAATGGCTCTGAATCCTAACGTACAAGATAAATTACGAAAAGAAATAAAAGAATTCCATGCCAAAAATAATGGGAATGTTACATACGAAGAAGTTAAGAAAATGAAATATTTGGACAAAGTATTTAAAGGTATATTTTTTAAACTTATTTCAACAAAAGGTATATAAAATTGTTTTATAAATTATTATTAATATTCTATTTTATATATATTTTTGCAAAATGGAAAACAACAATTTATTATTACGTATAAATTATCATATTGAAACATGTGTAAAGATTAATAATTATAATTTAAAGTTAGATTATTTTAACTAAGATAGAATTATTACTAAAATAAAATTATATTTATCTGTCTTTTTAACAGAAACACTTAGAAAATATCCACCAGGAGTGTTTTTAAAACGAAAATGCAACTCTAATTATACCTTCAATGGTACAAAAGTATCAATACCTGCTGGAACTTCTGTAATTATTCCTGTATATTCAATTCAAACAGATCCAAAATTCTATGAAAATCCAGATACATTTGATCCTGAAAGATTTGACGAGGATGTAGAAGCTGCAAGGCATCCAATGACCTATTTACCATTTGGTAATGGACCAAGGAATTGCATTGGTAATTTAAAGAAAAATACTAAAATGTTTTTTGTATAATAATTATAATAATTAATTATTAATAATAATTTGTATCTTACGATTATTAAAATTTTTAACATTTATTTGTTTTATATTTTTATATATTAATGATAATCGATGATTAAATTATCGTTTCAGGAATACGATTTGCCGTTTATCAAACAAAAGTTGGACTGATAAGAATGCTACAAAATTTCAAAGTAGATGTTTGCGAAAAGACAATGATTCCTTATATAAAGAAGTTAAATTCATTTACATTGGCCCCTAAAGATGGAATTTTCTTGACAATAGAAAAAATAACTGATTATGGAAAAATACAAAATAATTAACAAAAAAAAAAAATAAATATAAAAATTTGAAAACATACTTAAATATTTTTTATAGTTTTATATATGTATTTTTTATAAGAAATGTATTTGTACAAAATATTCTATATTATTATTACTATTTTTTATTATTATTATATTTTAATTACTTTATTAATTATTTTATTATATATTAACTTTTATATATTATATATTAACTATTATATATTATATATTAACTTTAATTATAAATGAAAAATAATATTTATTAATCTAAAATATTGATAATTTATAATAAATAAACTTCTACAAAAATTATTTTTTATTATTTCAAAGGAATAATTATCTTTTATTATAGCTATACAAGAATTTAATTATTATT
>NW_006263460.1:541488-541829 GCF_000469605.1 Apis dorsata
GACGGTATAGGAAATGATATAAATATGCACAATAAAATAATTAATTAAATTACAAAATATATAATGTAAAAATTGATATAAAAAAAATATCATTTTAGTTTTATAATAAAATATCATTAAATCATGTTTAGAATGAGAATTTTTAAATGCATATATATATATATAAATTATATATAAATACATATTTATATATCATGATGAATACGATATAACATGATAAATGAATTACATATACATTTTGTGTTATATAAAACAATATTAAAATCATAAAAAAATCCTTTAATGAAATTATCACATGAAATTTTATTTGTTATAAATAAAAATATTTCTAAATCATAAAA
>NW_006263460.1:542030-546337 GCF_000469605.1 Apis dorsata
TTTTAAAAAAGTTTTTAAATATTTTTAATATTACTTTATAATATTATTATTATATCAATAAAGATATATTATATCATTAAATACAAATTTTAAAAATGAGTAAAATTAATGTTAATATAAAAAAAAAATGAATCTTGAAATTGTATATATAAGTCTAAGTATTGAATATTATATTGTTTTAGTCTTCGTAATATTCTATTATATTATTTCATTGTGCATATTTGTATTATTTCCTATACCGTCTTCTTTTTTCCAATTATGTATTTTATATATTTTATACAATTTCAATTGTATATATTCTATATAGTTATAATATGTTATAATAATATTCTGTATATGTAATTACTAATGTTAATATATAATCGTTAATATAATTACATTGTAAAATATTTACATCTAACTGATAAAATATAATAAAACATACAATATATTTTTTAAAAGATATTCAGTATTAAATATATATCAGTTTATATAATATATATAAAATTTTTAACATTATACATATATGCAATATAATGTATATTACAAAATAATATAATTATAAAATTAATACATGTACGTATTGTTGATTAAATGAAAAAAATACATAAAGATAATAAAGAAATATATAATATATAATAATAGTTTAAATTTGTTTTCTGAAATTTTATTTTTTAATTAATAATATATAATTAGTTATAATAATACATACATTATATATTAATACATGTATAATTTTCCTATTTATATAACTATAATTTTATGTAGTTATCTAGTATGTAGTATAGATTTATTTTTATTATTAAGAACATATCGAAATGACATATGCCGAAATTTTGATATTTTTATAAATTTATAGTTTAATGTGCAATTTGAAAAAAAATTTTTTCTACGTCGTTTAGTTCTTAAGATGTTAAAAAAAATATGTATGAAATATTTTTTTGAAAACTATCTTTCCTATAAATTTCATTAAAATTAAGTATACCAATGATATATTTTTTTATAAGAGCGACATCTATGAAATTGCACGTTAAGTCAAATCTATCATTATTAGTTAAATTGCTTACATACTCTGATGATAAGATTCTTTTTCATTAATCAATTGTACAAAAATAAAATTTTTCTTTTCAATCTTTTTATTTAATTGATTTATATAATTAAATTTTTAATTACTTTTATTATAAAGATTACATATTTATTTAAATCAAATAAATTAAGAATTTATTATTTAATTGTTTCATTATATAATTAATATTCTAAACATGTATTATGATATTATGATATTTTATATATATATATAATATTATATATTTTGCTGTTTCATTTTGCAGATATTATTTTACTACATTTGTACTGCAGTAGTCCATTGAGAAAACTGCGTCATACATTGAGTTTTTACCTCGTGCAAAACAGTAAGCTTTTGTTTGTATCATATATCTTATATAAAAAAATATTTCGTATTATGTGTGATTCATTATCATCATTCATCGTAAATAGTTATCATTAAGTGTCTTTATATATAATTTTAAAATAATAATACAAAAGTGATACACGTTAACCTATCAAATACATTTAATATCAAATATATATAACGTAATAATTTGTTGTCATTTATCATTTTATCTTATTTGATTAAACAAATTAGCGATCTTTTTTTGATTAAACAAATTAATTAATAAAGTTTAAATATTTTATATCTATATTAAGAAAGATAATTTAAGTTTCATTAATTCGAAATAAATAATAATTATTTTTGAAATAAAGGAAAAAAAATATTTAATTATTTTTAAAAAAAGAATGTCTATTGTAAATAAAAATGTGTTATAATTAATTATGATTTAATATACGGAAATTATAATCACTAAATAAATTAACAATTGAAATTGGTGAATTATCAATTATTAGAACTTAATTAATAATAAACATTATGCATATATATGTATAATATATTGTTTTATAAATAATATAATTATAATAATAAATAATATAAATATAAATAATATAATTATATATCATTCATTGACAGATTAAAAGTATATAAATAAAATAAAAATGAAAGAAATATTATATGCATTCTGTTATTAAAAATATTATCCTTCTGAATTGTATTATTGCTCAAAAATTATTTTAATTTTTTGTGTAATAAATCGTATTTAAAAATAATAAATAATATGATAAATAATTTAAAGATCCAAATGATTATCATTATTTTAAATATCATTGAATAATAATTGAATAAATTATTATTTATATATAAAAAATTCCTTATTTCAATTAAATAAACAATAGTTAGATACTATAAAATATTTCAACAATGTGAAAAATACTTATTGTTCTCAAAATAAAGAAACCATTCACTTTATTTATTTTATTTAGTTTAATGCAAACTTCTTAATAATAGACAATATAAAATATTTTTCGGAAAAATAAAAATATTCATATATATTTTTTTATGTCTAAAAAATTCGATTTGATTAGTTCAAAAATTGTATAACAATAAATTTCTATATATAAAAAATCTTTCATTTCAAATTAAATTATATTTTAATTAACACTATTTCATTTATCTTTTTTATTCTCATTTCTGGTTAAAAATTAATTTCAACACAAAAACATTGTAAAAAAATACATTATTTAATATATTCTAGTTTTCATGATAATATTATATTTAAAATACTTTAAAATTATTATAGAAATTGAAGTAATAATAATAATATTTTGCAGAAAATTTAATTATATCCATCATTTTTTCATTAAATTAACTATAAAACAAGAATGGCAAGTTTAGAAATTATTTTTGGAATCATTTCATTATTTCTGGCAATTTATTATTATTTTACTTCAACGTTCGATTTTTGGAAAATTCGTGGAGTACCTGGACCAAAGCCGATACCAATATTTGGTAATATAAAAAATGTAATGCTTTTGAGGACGTCTATGTGTCATTATTTAAAGAAACTTTGTGAGGAATACAAACATGAACCTATGATCGGAATATTCACTAGAAAAACACCTATACTCATTATTCAAGATCCAGATCTTATAAAGGATGTTTTAATAAGGGATTTTTCTAAGTTTGCCAACCGAGGAATTCCTATTCATGAAAAGGTAAATTATTAAATTATTATTATATATTATATATTATAATATATTATTATTATATCAATATTCAAAATTATTTCAAATATATATATAAAATGCAAGTAGATGCACATATTAAATTATAAATAAATTATAATATTTTAAAAAAATTAAATTTTAAGCTTAAATCATGTTCAAATATATTATTGAATTGTAACAATAAAATTATATTTCTTTAATTATTTATTGATTTTTAAAATAATTATAGGCAGAACCATTATCTTCACATCTCTTCAATTTGGAGGTAGAAAGATGGCGTCCATTAAGAACAAGACTTTCGCCAGTATTTACATCTGGCAAATTGAAAGAAATGTTTCCCTTAATATTAGACTGTTCAAAACATTTGGAACAATATCTAGATAAATTGGTATTAAGAGAAGAGTTTATAGAATGTCGTGAATTAACAGCTAAATATACAACAGATGTAATAGGTAGTTGCGCTTTTGGTATCGAAATGAACGCACTGTCTGATGAAGAAAGCGAATTTCGTCGAATAGGTAGAAAAGTATTTGCCAATTCATTTGGGCAAATCTTAAGATTTCGATTTAGACAAATTTTCCCACGAATTTATAATTTATTTGGTTTCATATTGCCACCAATGGAAGTTACAACGTTTCTCACGAATATTATCGTAAATACAATGAAATACAGACAGGAAAACAACATTGTGAGACCTGATTTTGTTAATATGCTTATAGAACTTAAAAAACATCCAGACAAATTAGAAAATATTAGTAAGTATCTTATATTTTTTATCGATTAAAAATGTATAATGATATCAAGATTAAATAATTAAACAATATAAAAACAAAAGATTTATTAAAAATATCTTTTTACACAATTATTAGTTAATATCAATTTTTGTAAAAATACAATCATTTCTCATATTTCTTTATTTATTATTTTTTTTTAATTATAATTTACAGAATTAACGGATACTTTATTAACGGCACAAGCATTCGTTTTCTTCATTGCTGGATTTGAAACTTCTTCGTCAGCTATAAGCAACGCACTTTATGAATTAGCTTTAAATCCTGAAGTTCAAGATAAGTTACGGCAAGAGATCAAAGAATATTTCAATAAACATAATGAATTGAAATATGAATATATAAAAAATATGACATATCTGGATTTAGTATTTCGTGGTGCGTATAATAGCTATTATATATATATATATATATATATAT
>NW_006263460.1:546873-554521 GCF_000469605.1 Apis dorsata
TTGGGTTCGTTTGTTGCATTCGTATGTTGGAACGATTTATTTACTATATTTTGTATTTATATCATCTATATTTTATATTATCTATAATTTTATATAATCTTATGTTACAATATCGGTAATATCAAAAAATCTTACAAATGAAATCTTCTTTTTCAATTGTATTTTTTAAAAATTTTTCATGTTTTTCATTTTTTAAAGAAAAGAATAAATACAGATAACTTGTTTAAAATTTAAAATATTATATTGCTATTGTTAATTGATTGCAATAGCAATTGCTAATTACTATTGATCATTGTTATTATTTAAATCAAATATTTTTCTTTTATAGAAACATTAAGAAAATATCCACCTGGACCACTTATATTAAGGAAATCAATAACTAATTATACTTTTAATAATACAAAAGTTTCTATACCAGAAAAGAGTTTTGTATGGATACCATTATATGCAATTCATCATGATCCTAAGATTTATCCAAATCCTGATGCTTTTATTCCTGAAAGATTTAATGATGATGTCATTGCAACACGACATCCAATGCACTATTTACCTTTTGGTGATGGACCCAGAAATTGTATTGGTATATTTATCTATAATTTTTTTTTATATCTTAAAAATTCAAATTTAAAGAAAGATATTGTGATAAAAATTTCAATTTTATCATATTCAATAATATTTTTAACATATATTTCAGGAGCACGATTTGCAGTTTACCAATCCAAAATTGGTTTGATAACAATACTTTGGAATTATAAAGTTGAAGTTTGCAATAAAACTATGATTCCATATGAAATTAATCCAGCTGCTTTCTTATTAACACCAAAAGGAGGAATATATTTAAAATTTACAAAAATAAAAAATGAAGAGATTTTAAACTGATGAGATTTTGAAAAGTTTAAATTGGTTCCGATAATTCAATGAAAAACATTTCAAAAAAATTTATATTTTTTATTGAATTATCAGAATCAACTATATTGATAAGAGCTATATTTTGTTTATGTATTCATGATATAAAATATTTTATTATAATATTAATTTTTAATTGAAAAAATTTAGATAGCATAATATGAAATGATTAATTATAAATGTATAAATTGGATTTTCTTGTTTTATTATTTTTATTATTATTATATTATATATTTAATTATATATACAAATCTTGTTATAAATAACAAAAAAAAATCTTGTATAAATAACAAATGCTAAATAATATATATATGTACATATAAAAAATACAAGAAAAAAAAAGAATAATTATTCAATAATGTTTCTTTAAATATGATTTTTCTATATAATGATTTTTATAACTCATATTTTAAAAATTGAATTAAACAAATTATATAACTTATATATACATTATATTATATACATTAACTTTATACAAGTAAAATTAATTTTAATAGTTATTTACTTTTGAAATTAATTAATTTTTTCTCTATTAAACTTCATTTTTTACATTTGAACATAAAATTTATTTGAATTAAATGATCTATAGATTATAAGAGTATATAATAAATAAAATATATAATATATGTGACAAAGAATATTGTGAACGATATTGACTAAATTTCATCGATCATTTTCTCATCTTTTCATTTATTTTTATCTTTAATATAATAATTGCTCTATTTAATTTAATAATTATTTTACAATAAAATAAAGTCATTATGTTTTTATTCAATATAACAGGAAAATATAAAATATATATATACAAATACATAAAATAAATAAATAAAAAATTAAAAACTTTTATTACATCGATATAATGAGAATTATTCAAATTTAAAAATTAAATTTTAATTTCTAATTATTAAACTATAATAATTGTATCGTTAAAAAAATTATCTATCTATTTTATTTTCTACTTTATTTTTCTAGTTTATCATTTAAAATTAAAATTTTCAATTAAAACTATAATAAAATTTCACTATTTAAGATTATTAAATATTTTTACATTTTAAATATTTTTAAACTTTATTTTATTTAATGAAAAAAATCATCTTACAATTTTATTCATAAAAATATGCTATAATAAATATATATATATATTGTAATTTCAATATAAATTTTATGAAGTTACAATAATGTGCAACTTTCACTGAATAAATAAATATGATGAAAGTATGTTACCAATATCATGTCAGCAATATTATGTTGTAATAAACTCGTGCAGTTAACTTCCTTATTGTAGGAAAGAGGGATAGGATAATTAAATGACCATGAGGTTAAGTTTTATGAATCTGTACCGTTCATTTCTGTGTCGGAAGAAGGTGCAAGGTGATTAATACATCACCGTGGGAACGTTAATTTGAAAAAACCTATAAAGGATGGAGAACATCAACTGACGCGTCACTTGATTGTAGGTAATATACACCTACATCTTCTATTTTTTCATTATATAAATTCATTAAAAAAAATCATTACGTAACCAACACTAAAAATAAAATAATATGGAATACGAAATGAAAGACACTGACAATGTTTTACATAGATCAAAACGAAACAATATTATTTTAAACAAAGAACTAGAATACTGGATGACTCAACTGCCGGAAGCTTTGAAAAATCTTCCCATAATATATTTGGCAATACCCGGTAAGTTTCAAAATATTTTCTTATTTTATGAAAATTATATTTTAAATTAAATTCTATGATCTAAAATCTATATTCATTTGAATTAAAAAAATTTTTTTAGTTTTATTAAATCAGAATTAATTAAAATTGATTATATATTAATAAATTAAAATATATTAATAAATTAAAATAATTTTAAAATTACATTGTATGATTAAATTGACCTCAAAGTAATAAATTTAGTTATCAATGTTAACGTGAATTGATAATTCTTAATAGGTTCTCATGATACGATGACTTATACCATAAAGCGACATAATGATGTGGGACCCGATGAACCAAAATATATCAGAGCTTTTGGTCGCTATTGTTCATTCGTCTCAAAACCCATTATTTTTAATTGGTCTATTACACAACATGAAAATATTAAGGATCAGCTCAATGGTGGAATACGATATCTGGATTTACGTGTTGCAACCAAGCCAACAGATGCAAATATTTATTTTGTTCATGGTTTATATGGATCGAAAATATATCAACCATTACAAGAAATAGCAGAATGGCTATCTTTCCATAATAATGAAATTGTAATCTTAGATTTTCAGCATTTCTATTCGTTCTCAGAAATGGATCATTCTCATCTTGTTGAAACAATTTTTCGAATATTTCAGACGAAATTGTGTCCCGTAGCTTCTATGTTTGATCATATAACATTAAATTGGCTTAATTTAGAAAAATATCAAGTAATCGTTATTTATAGAAATGTATTTGCACAAAATTATTCAAATTTATGGCCAAGTTGTTTGTGGCGCACTCCATGGCCTAATACTGTTCGGGTTAACGAACTTATAGATTTTTTAGATATAAAATTAAAAGCGCGGCCATTGGAAATCGGTTTTATATCACAATGTCTTTTAACTCCTGATATTTCATATATATTGAAACATTTATGTGGAACATTACAGAGAGATTTAATACCATTATGTCAAAAAGCAATTCTTCTTTGGATAAATCACAAACGACCTGGTCGTGGTGGTTTAAATATCATTATAGCTGATTTTATATCTGATAACAATTTTTTATTTTGTAAGACAGTTATTGATAGCAATAAGAAAATTTTTGACTTACAATAATTTATGAAATATTTTGTACTTGAATACTTATATACAAGATAAATATGAAATTTACAATTTCAATGCAAACTGGTTGTGATAAATTATTTTAAAGATTATCTTTTATCATATATTTTTAACGAAAAATTTATTTTATGTTTAAAGAAATATTTATTTGTATATATAATAAATACTATAATAAATTTATGCTCACATTATTTCCTTAAAAATCTAAATGTTTTTATTTTTCTGTAATTTTTGTTCAATAACAATATTCTTTCTTATAATATGAATTGCTGCAATGTTGTACATTATTTTTTTAAAATTTTGAATTGTACAAATATAATATTAAAAAATTAATTGAAAAAATATTTTCAAAATAATATTTATATATATTTAAGCAATTTAAAATTAATTTAAAATTTAAAATGAGTTTACATTTTTCTATATTCATTAAACACACAATTTATTTAAATAATAATTATTAATATATAACTTATTTAAATATTGCATTCAATTGATATTATATATGATATATGAATCAATATATAAATAAATATAAATTTTATATGAATTTATTTTATTCTTTTATATTCTTAATTTTTTTTTTGTTCTATTAATTTATATTCTTCTATTCTCATTTGTTCCATTTGATTTTAATTATTTTGCATGTTTCATACAATTAGGCAGAGTTTAAAAGATCTTTAAAATTATTAGAAGACTAAAATAAGATTTTTTTTTATTTCTAATAATTTTAAAGATAGTTTAAAGAAATATATAATTTCATCTTGTACATGGAAAATATATTGCCCTGCATATTATAATAATGGAATTTAATTTAATGAAAAGTATATATCTTAAATATATGATTATTTATATATATCTTGATATACGATTTATAATTAAAATAATATATATATAACAGAATTGTTTTATATGTTATGGGTTATCATGTATATATTTAGTTAAGAAGTCATGACATAAAAAGATGAATTTAAAAAAAAATTATGTAATAAATAATATTAAAATTGTAAATTAATATATTAATAATATATTGTTCTATTTTTATCAAATCAAAAGAAATTTTTCTAAGATTTTATGTCCAGTTTATAACTTATTTAAGTTACAATAATTATGACATAAAATAAATACATAACAGTAATGATATACTTTCAATATGAAAACAAAATGAAGATATATATTACATTACATATCACAAATTAAGAACAAAAAAATATATAAGTAATTATCAATTTTAAGTATGCAATCTACCTATAATTTTTATAATAATTAAAAATCATTTATTGAAAATTTTATAGTGCAAAAATGTGTAAAGATGAATGAAATAATATAATTTCACTATATGAGTTAAACTAAATAGGCAGTTCAATTGAGCAACTTATAGCTCTTCAGAAATTTCAACAAATTCTCTATAATTAATTTTATTTGGTCATAATGCTTTAACCTTAAGTTGTTTCATTCTGGGTGCTCGTTTTTTAGCAAGTCTTCGTTGTTCTTTTTCTTCCCATTTTCTTTGTTTATCAGGATCTTCTTCTTGTAGTATACGTTCTTTTTCAGCTCTACGACGTTCTTCTCTACGCTGTGCTGCTGCTTCAGCTCTAGCTGCATGAGTTATTTTTAAGAATGCTTCTTCTACTCTTAATCTATTTTTATCTGCTTTACTTTTACCCTAAATAAAATGAAAATTCAATATAAGATAATATCATATATTAAGATAATATAATTTAAAAAAAAATAAAATATGAACAAACCTCTTTAGATAATTTAAAACGACGTAATTTATCTAATAAGTAAAATGTTAATTGTAAAAGAAGTTTTAGTTTTTCTTGACCTTCTGCATTAGTAGTCCGTCCTTTAATAGTTATATTTAGTCCAACAAGTAAAACTCTTTTTACTTCAGGCATTGTTAATTGAGTTGTATCTCTTAAATAAAAATAAAAGTGAAGTATATTAAATTATAAAAATAAAAAAAGATATTCTTTAAATAAAATGCATTTGTTACCACTTACTCTTGTTGTTTAGGACCACTAAATTGATCACTAATATGTATATAATCTATATATGGTGCAAACTTTGAAAATGCTTGTAGAACTCTTGTATCTAAAATAGCTGATGCTGCTTCAGCAATTTCAGACATTACATAGAAACCTGATGGAAGACCAAATTTTTCTCCTGGTCTCTTTTCTGGACAATAAACGCTAATATCAGCCATATCACGTACTAAATGCATAGCAGTTTTTTTTGTAGCAATTGCTAATACAAAATTATCTGTTTCTTCTTTTGCTAATTCTACACGTATATGGGCTTGATCATTTTGAGGCCGTACAAGCTGTGCTAATACTGCAACTAAATCTTGTCTTTTAATTAATTTCAATTCAATTAACATGGAATCACATCCAATTCTTCCTGAGCAATATAAACTATAATGAGATTGACTTTCTTTTACCAAACCATTTTCAGATGTATCTTCATTTGATTTTCCTGTATCACCAACAAGAGAAAAATTGTCTAGCAAAAGCTGTTTATGCTCTATGAGCCATAGTTCTGCTATGTGGGCATTTTTGGAACGCCCTGCTATATAATTAATGAAATATACTAATAATCCAATGATTGTTAATATTTCTAAGTAAAAACTATCCCATCTTGCACGTAAATGAAGTGGTATTTTTGTAATTGTTAAAGTAGATGGTTCATCACTTTTTGGTCCAGCATTTCCTCCAGCTGCATCTAATCCTTCAAATTCTTCTTCATCTTGAAAATGATCAAATTCACTATCACCATCAACAATTAAAACATCATCTTCTTCAAAATCTTGGTTATTATTTGATTCTTGAAGATGTTCTGTATTACGGTCATTAATTGTTTGACTTGTTTTTTCTTCTTCAAAATCTTCAAACTCAGCAAATTCATTATCTTCAGGAAGTTCCTCATGAAAATGTGCTGTGACCCATATATTGGTTGCAACTAAAACGATATGAAGTATAACTAACCACAATTTCATTTTGTCTGAAACAAAAACAGTAATATAAATTATTGTTATTTTAAAATGATAAATTTTATAAAATGTATATATATATATATATATATATATATATATATATATATATATATATATATATATATATATATATATATATATATATATATATATATATATATATATATATATATATATATATATATATATATATATATATATATATATATATATATATATATATATATATATATATATATATATATATATATATATATATATATATATATATATATATATATATATATATATATATATATATATATATATATATATATATATATATATATATATATATATATATATATATATATATATATATATATATATATATATATATATATATATATATAAGTATATAAGTTATATATATATATAAGTATAAATATATATATCTATAGGATAAATATATATATATATATATATATATATATAACTTAATGAAACATAATCTTATTTATTTTGTTCGAAAAATAGTAATTGTAAGTAATATACATTAGTAAATAATATAGTATTTTATATTAACTGTAAATAATTTAAATTAATTATGTGTGAATTAATTTTAAATGAATTGTATGAAATTGTATAATTTCCAGAAATATATATAATTTTACAGTAAAATATCATATATTTGATAAAACTTTTATTATAGTAATTTTATGTACAAAATTTTTATTTATCGATTTAATGTATTAAACTAACTTCACTATTAATTTATATAAAATAGTTCCAGTTTTTCAACATTGATTTCACTTATTAATTAAATATAGCAATGTTTGTATGAAATAACACTATCACAACACCCTTTCGAAGAAGTGACTTGCATTGCATGCCACGAAACTCTATTCAAGAAATATATATATATATGTCATTTCCTTAATCAAATATTCGTTGTAACAGAAAA